>NW_028262336.1:13449545-13752575 GCF_047370975.1 Nipponia nippon | reverse complement strand
TTAGTTTTTTAAGATTTTTCTGGTTTAGTTATTCTGCCCATAGTCAATTTTAAATTAGGATTACAGTTAACTGAGGCATTACAGTCTACGTCTGGGTCACTGTTTCAATTTGGAAGCTCATTTGTGTCTATCTTCTAGAGTACTACAACACAACAGTGTTCAGAAGATAAAATTTTGTAGATCAGGTATTATTACATGGAATATTTGAATTCCTGCCCCCCCGCCCCACAGGACAAGCAATATTTCTCAGATAGTACAATCTGTGTCTGCAGACCCACTGAATTTGGCCCTGCAGCTCCAGGCAATGGTCATTCTTGACGAATAATCACAGGTTTAACATCCTCAGTCCAGCTCCACTTCTGCTCAATATTTGCACTGGACAAAGTGTAGTTAAATAACTGAGTTAAACAGAAAATACTGCAATTGAATGAAACTATGAATAGTTTTATCATGAAGATTTTTTCCTGACTGTAACTACATAAGTTTTACTACTCACAGCGAAGATATAGTTCTACTATTATTATTCTAGTAGAGGATAAAACAACTTTTCCACTTTTTGAGCAGAACTAAATGTGTTACAGAGTCATCTGTTTATAATTGTCAAAGGTCTGGCTTCACAGCAAGTGCGAAATCACCAATAACTAACATACCTGCAAATTCCAGTCACCTTTTTTATATAGAAACAAGCTGCTCAATGATGCAGAAGTCCAATGTAGAAAAAAGGCAAGGGGTTTGCCACCAGGGACCTGGCTAGAGTACATCAGATAACCTAGAAGAAATATCTTTTGCAGAAATACAATTATTATTAAAACACAGTAAAATATATATTTGCCATGTCGCCCTCAAGGTTGTTGAAAAAAACTTGGAAATGTACCGCTTAATAGCTTAACACTGGAATCCAAATAAATGGCATCTCTTTTTATTTAATTTAAAACTTCTGATTTGGGGTTCATTTCCTAGCTTTTAGGGACTCATTTTTGAGTTGTGAGCACTTGAGAATGCTGTTATTTTTATCTCCCTTTTTCCAGTCAAGGGCAACCAAAACCTAGCTTTCTGTATCTGATTTCTTCTCATCGCTGTAAGCGCCGTGCATGCACACACATATAGGGGATCATAGCTTCATCTGGCTCTTATGGACCCAAAGTGCTTCAGAGGAACAATTTGAAATGTCATTACCTTTAGGACTCTTTGACACAAAAATATAAAGTTCCAGCTGCATTGTAAAATTACAAAGCTAAAGTGAATCTCAACTTTATTTTGCTTGGAACTCAATGGACAATCTTTGGTACAGAAATCAGCCAGATGAAGGATCATGAATTCAGGGCTCTTGAGCCTCTTATGGTTCATGAACAAGTCAAGCATGGCTCAAGCATGCAGGCAAAGTCACACAACAGCAGCTGTGTCACAGTGGTGCCAGCCCTACGGTAATCCACATACCCAGAGACACGATGGAGCGATCTAATGGGGAGTATTTACTCAGTTCAACGGTTGATCCCCACCCTTGGAGAGGGAGGTGGCTCCTTCAGAGTGCTGCTGGTACCTCCCACATGACAAAGCTTTCCTGGAATGCTCTGCCCCAGTTTGGCTTTCTGGCTCTCAGTTCCTTCAAAATTTCCTAATGGTACTCCTAACATCAAGAAAGTTGTTTGCTCCACCACTGGATGTGTCTTCCATTTTGTTTTTGACCCCTGAGCCAAGTAAAAATCACCTATGAGCAGGGATCTTGCTTGACATGAAAAGGCGTTATGTCTGCAAAAAGCATTAGTTCCTTAAGGAAAAAAAAAAAAAAAAAGATGCAGAATATACTAAGACTGTGCTTTCTGTGTGCCCTGATTCAAAGTGTGAAGACTGCCAGTCAGATTTCTACGGGGACTTAGAAGACACTACAGAATGAGTGGGACACAAGGAGATAAAACACTTTTATCACTTAATCAGGAAAGCTAACGCGACTTCCCATTCTATATGGGGAAAACAAAAAGGAGCCACTCCTAAAAAAATAAAAGCTTCATGCAAATGAGTATGTGCTCAAAAAAAAAAAAAGTGAGAATGATTTTTTTTCCACTTAAATGGATTATATTGAAATGTCACTCACCAAAACACAACATTTCAAATAGTTCATACAGTCCATCCAAAACATGGACAGAAATCCCACAGTCTTTGTGAACATTTTTTTTTTCTTCTAGAAGTGTCTACACTTCTGCCTGTTTTGTGGGACACCATGAGGCAGTGGAGGGGTGTAATACTGAAGGGAGTTTGGTAGGGGTGGCAGCTTAAATGAGAGCCATCACTGTGCAAATAGTCTGACAGTCATTTCAATTGCATTGCTTCCTGATGGGGATAGACATCTGATGGCCTTATTTCCATATGAGAGCAGCAGATATTTTAATAACCACGTCATTTTTCACCAGCAGGCTATGAATATTCAATAAAATATATTTCCTACACCATTTCTTATCCTGGCCTTTTTCCCTCCAAATGAAATTAAAAAGAAAATTAGGAAAAAGTCACAGCTGCTTGCTCTAGATTCTCATTTTCTGACTTTGTTGCTGTTGTTTTGCATAATGCTACAACTACCCAATGATCACAAGAAATCCTGGGTTGCAACTACCAGATTTCACATCTTTTCTTCCGCTCTAAATATTTACCCTTAAGGACTTAAAAGAGGCCCAGAAAGTAGTAACCACTACTGCTGTATCTGTCATGTTAACCTCTTCTTTGGGGCTGTTTGACAGAGTATAAAAGATGGTGTAAATTGTACTATCCTGACACCATAAGAAGTTTCAGTACAAAATTAATCAGAAAAAATTACTTTGGTTCCTTTATCAGATTTGTAATCAGAGAAACCACTGATTGCAGGAGCACAGGAACCGAGGTCCATGTTGATGCCCAGCTGCTGTCCCTTAAGATTTATACTTAGCCAATGATGACAGTCTTGTTTTACCTCTACTATGCCACCTGAATGTATAAATAGATTAGGGCCGTCAATATAACATCCGCCAGGAACTACAAATATTTAGGATCTGAAATTATTCCTATAGAAGTTAATGGAAGTCTTACTGGTGATTTTAATGAATGTTGGACCAGGTTCAAGGGCAGGGAAAGAAAAGGTTTTGTTCCTGTAAGTAGCTTAGGCCTATTCTGACCTCCACTATAATGTTGTATTTTTTTTCCAAGTCTTCAACAGGAACAAATATTTGTATAGGTGTTACACAATTGTGCTATGGGGAAATGTTGAATTACAAAATAAACTGCATTCCTGACAAATTGTAATTACTGCCCAGGAGAGTGAACACCAAGAAACTGCTTCCTCTCCATTGTGGGAACCAGGAGTGTGCTGTGCACCTGATCAGAAAAAAAGAAATAAAACCCCCAAATAAAAAAAAAAATCCCACAACCAGAGGAATCGCACAGATCCACACCAACATGTTTGGGATTTCAGAGTTCTGAGCAGATGTCAGATAGGGGACTGGGATAAGAGGGACCAGTGTCTGGTAATTACGGTTACATGAGCTAATATAAAGGAAATTTGAGATTAGAAACTCTCCCCCAAATCCAGAGGCCAGAAATATACCTCCTGTTTACCAGAAGTAATCCCTTTCACTTCCATGATATGGCTCCAGATACACATAACACATGCAAAGAGCAGGATCTGGCCTCTTCATGTCTTGCTTTTTCCACAGTGCTATATCAAGAGTTTCAAAGATGTGTCACCATCACCTCAAAGTGTTAAAAGAAACCCCAACTATATGTCAAGTCTCAAAATTCCTGAGATGTGCTAAAAAGTAGACTTAAAAATAATAAATGCTTAGCTCTTTTAATCTGCCCACCTCCTTTCACAGTACATAAAGTTCACATATTTCAGATTTTTCTCTAAAGCCACAAGGGCCAAAAATGTATTTCTTTTCCAACAAAAACTGAGATTCTCAGGTGAAAACCAGATTACAGTCCATATTGTGAAATTCATGAAGCCAGAGGACTCAACAGTGGGAAGGTGACAGACTCTAGTTGGATGAGAGCACGAGGTGGGTGGCCAGCCAGAGTTAGCAGGCGCTGATTCTTCTTAAAAGCCAGACAAAGCTAAATTGGAGCCAAGAGGTTTGTCATGTGGTAAGCGTGACCCGAGATCACGTTCATACCAGGTGTTCCTGCATCCTGCCATACAGGCAGGACCGCTGCTACCATCGATCCCTCAGCACATGCCCCTACCTACCCCAACACATAGAATTCCCCTCCATTCAGGCTCTCACCAGGCTGATGGGGATTGATGTACTCTTCCCTTCATGTCCAAAGTCCTCTCAGGGCCTGCCCACCTCCCTGGAGGGTACAGCGTCTCTTTTCACAGGAATGGGAGCACAGAGTCACCATGTGTGGCCCCAAAGACCCTGTGATGACTCACCCTCCTTCCCCACCAAGCCCAGGGCTTACACACTCTCTCTGCCAGAGGGGGGGTGCCCCTCAAGCCTCCACCTACCCTGGGGCTTACAAACAACCCTCCAGGGCAAAATGAGAGTTGAGGGGCACAAACTGCCTCTGTGAATGGGTCTTCAACAAAAGACAGATGCATGTGAGGTATAAGGCTGTGGATCAATAAAATGGGCACATTTTTTTATGTTTCCTCACCAAAGTGGAGCACCCTTAGGCTTAGGGCAAAGTCCTCAGAGATGTCCTCAATCTTTCTCTTACAGTTTATAATTTTTCTCTGAATCATTGGAGACGGTTAAACCGGCCGTCTGTCTCTCCTCTGTCCCAGCCAATTTCCTTTGGTCTTGTCTGGCCATGCAGTTAAATAAAAACAAGTTCCTCAGCTCCTCCTTCCTGAGGTACTTTTTTCCTTCAAAACTAGGAGGTTTTGCTTCTCTAGCCACTCCTGATTTTTCATTTCTAATATTTGTCGGGGAAGAGGGGTGCATTCTCCACCTGTCCACCTCTTGGGGAAATTACAGGAATCAGTTCTCATAGCTTCAGCCAATCTCTTATCCTTTATCCATGTTTCCAGCTAAACATGGGATGAGTAAGGCTCACTGATATACCATTATCCCCAGCTTCTCACCTGGGAAAAGATCAGAACCAAGACTAGTATGCTTTGCAATAGCAGGAGCCATGCTGAAAAAACATGCTGTATTGCATGGATGTCAAAATCTTCCCAACCAGACAAAGGCTAAGGCAATGGCTTTTCTTTTGTGCCACTACAGCCTCTTCCAACCAACCAGCTCTCACCTCTCTCTGTAACAGCCCCATTCAGAAAGGCTCAGACACTACAGAAATTTTTCACGTACTTGTCCTTACAGTTCTCCCAGAAGCAGGGACGTGCACCTTTAAAATAAATGGGAAACTGAGGTGCAGAGAGAATGAGTAGCACACCAAAGGTCACACAGGACCCCTGTGGTGTAGCAGATCAGGTTCTCAAAGGCCAGTCTTGAGTGCCTCATCCACTCAACCACTCTTTCTTCAGTCAGGTTTGGAGGCAGGAGATGATATCTGAACACCCTTTTAATAAAAAGAAGACCAGGTAAAGCTTTCAGATCCAAGACTCAAGCCTTAATTCTCCACAGAAGCTCAGTTTGTTCTAATTTCAGTCAGGGGCAGCTAGAGAGAATGTTCTGGGCCACATCCTCCACTTATTCAAGTGCAGAAAATCACTCAAACCAAGACAGCTTCACCAAAGAGTTGCCCACATATCATATTTACTTCTTATTCCTTATATGTAGCCCTTACCCAGATGAGACTGAGTCATGTAAAGCAGAAAAAAGGTGACACTCATCATGAAAAAGGGAGAGAGAGGGTAGAGAAGCAGCGCTATTTCCCCCTCCCTATTTTCCATAAAATCTTGCCTTTGCTAGCGTATTACTTTAGCAAATGAAGGGAGCATGGATCGCATTTAGGATGAAGTTGAGCCTCCACTCAGCCTCCACCTGTAGTTGACAGCTGGACCAATTCTCCAGTGCAGCCAGTTTGCTAGCACTCATAAACTTGTCCTTCTAAGCAAAAGTACACAAAGATAATGGGGAAAATTCAGACTTTGGGCTGAATAACATATATTTAAATAACTTTCCAACTCAATGAGGCATTTTAAGCTTTTCATTAGCAGTAATTATGCAAGAAGTAGAGGTCACCACTAGAAATTTTACAGAGCTTAAACAGGCAGGATTCAAAATGAATTTAAAGTTAGAAAATAAGATTGTACATTAGCACGAGAGGCAGATATTAACACAAGATGGAAGCTATTGCTAATGTGAATCATTATCTTGAAAAATTAATTGCCTTTTTTTTTCTTATGTTGCTTTCTTGCAACTTTTGACTATTAAGGCACAAAAGTTTTAGGTCTGAGGTGCTATTAACAGGTCTCAGTGAGGTAAATGAACAGAAACGTCATGTTGAATTAGCCCCCTAAATTATCATGCAACTAGTCATTTATGATTTCAGACAGAACAACAAAAATCCTGCCTTTGGGCAAACAAGATCTTTCCCTCATTCTTCCTATCTACTACATCAGGCTAAGCAAACCCAGAGAGAGCTAGAGATTTTGGTTACTCATGTAGAAACCAAAGTTCTCTACCCCAAAAATGCTTCCATGTAGGTGGATTCTGAGCAGCAACATTTATAGGATCACAGCCCTTGTGTAAGATGCTGCCTTTCTCTCCGGTAATATTCCAGGAGTAGCAACAGAAGAGCTGTAACACAGCTGGAAGCCCCTGGAAACCATTTTGATTTACTGAAGTACCTGCATACAGCACTGTGAAGCTGACCCTCGTGCTCCTTTGAGAGCAAGCCTGTACTTAGAAAATTCATCTTTCATTTTCGCACTACATGGATCAGAATCCCTGAGGGACTGTGGACTTTCAAAATGCAATGCGCCTACTCTTCGAAGGGTCGCGGTGTACAAAGCCAGCCTCAGCGCTCAGTGTGAGTGCTGATGCTGGGCTTTCCACCCAGCATGCTTTCTCGCTCCAGGGCAGCTATAGCCTCATTAGGAACAAATGCTGATTGTGCCCACGCACAAACGTTCGAGTAGGAGGATGAATGCAAGCAAAGATTTCTTGAGCCTTTGCCCCATGGCTTACATCTCTGTAGAGACAAGCTACATATCGGCTGCCCAGATCAAATTCTTAAGAGGTATTTGAACCTTTAACTAAGCAAATTTCACAGAGAGATGTAATCAAGGGCCTCTATCAAGATGGAATTAGATTACTGATGGGAAACACACTTCCTGAACGGGGGAGCCACAAGAAGAACGACAACCTGTTTGATTTTACAAGCATACAGATTCTTTAGAGAGCAATGAAGTCACCTGTAACAGGCCTGTTCTCTAAATGTCACTACTGCCCATCCAGAGGAACTTCAAGTATTGCCAATGTGATTATTCTAGGTTGGCAGTGCTGAACAAGTAAGTGCAACCTGACACATTAGTTTTCTTTCTCCATTTTTGATTCAGGAGTTGAGAGTTTCAAATGGACTGAGGAACTCAGGAACACACATTTGAAACCATCAGCAGGACATGCTCCAAAATCACAGAGCACATCGAATGTCTTGCTCTGCAGGAATCAGAAGAGGCCAAGTCCCCAGCAAACTCTGCTAAGAAGCGAAACTCATTTGGCTTTGAGAGCAATACACTGACTTCTAGCAGCTGCCAAACTGTCCATAATGGCTTTAAAATACACTGTAATGTAACAGGATGAAAGTCATCTGAGTCACAATATATTCTTATAGAGCAGCAGAAGCTGTAATTTCGTGTTCAAGCTGCTGCAAGAGTCTGGATTCCTTTAGAAATGGATGTGAGTTCACTTCCTGGTCATGCTAGTAAAAGGCCTCTATGATTATAGGGCACCAAGGCTCTATAAATGTAAAGTAATAAACTTCCCTTACCTAAATAATATAGGGGCCGCCTGTTCCTGTTTGAACCACAAGCTCTGATGGTACAAGTTAAAGCAGAGTATGAGTTAATTCATTCAGGGGCTGCTACTGGATAAATAATACAAAATAATGGCAAACGATTCTTCACAAAAGGCATATAGTGAGTTAAATAACGTGGACTCTCCTCAAATACGGAGAACTGCCTGCACGTAAGAAGTCTATAGTTTTGATTAATCATTTGTAATCTGATCAAATGGAAGAAAGCAAGCTGCCTGGTGCAAATGACTATTTTCCCTTTCTTAACAGCTGACCCAACAATTGGACACCCTTCTGGGTTGAGGAACAAATTAATATTCCTCAGCTGACTTGAAAGCATTTAAAGACTGAAACAGGCTGCATATGGGGATGTAGCTAGAAGTGGGTTAAGTAGTAGGCAATTAGCTGCATATAAACCATGAATCAGTCTGTTTTGATGATCAGACTGTAATTTCAGCTTTTGCCTTTTCAGTATGTTTCACAAACACAATAGGCAGGCTTATACTGAAATGTGAGCAAAATATAACTCTTCTGTTGAGTGAACACATTTCTTTTTCCTTCCTTACTGCTCTCTAGGAACCAGGAGGAAGGTTCACAGTGCAGCACTACAGACACTTTCTGAAGTTGTGTTTGTATGATCAAGCCCTTCAAAAGCACAAGGCAAAAGATTCACATCAACGTTCGAGTGTCCCATTGGGAAATGAAAGACATCACCAATATGATCAGCAGATCAGACTTTCTGTGTGATACCATGCTTTTAAGCAGTTCAGCGTTACTGTCCATAAAAAGTTGGTGAGTACTAAACAGATGATTTCTTCTAGCTAAAATTTTCCCCCTTCCTAAATTGAAAGTAAGGCTTGTATTTTGTGTTTCTTTATCATTTGTTGTTTTATTATTATAATATAATAAATACTTACATCTCTACCTGAATTCACAGAGTAAAATTATTACTGTTTGAACAGGAGACTAGAGGTAACACAGAAGTTCAAGAAACACCAAATGAGGAGTGCATTAATCTGGGGAATGCAAGAAAAAAAAGCAACACTTAAAAAACTCTTCAGATTCATCTTAGAGTTTCTGTCCCAAACTATTTTAATTGAAGCCATTTTATGGTTCAACTCACTTGCACTCCTTGATTTGAAAGACAAGCCTGGTCTATACCTTGATTAGTAACATAAAATCCGATCAAATACACTGGGTTACAGAAGGACCAGTGTTAAAAGAACGTTAAATGAAAAGAGGGTATAGCCATGGCTGTTTTAACCACTAACCACAACATCAGGCTAATTGGAACAATTTTATAAGAATTAATTTTTTTTTTTTTTTTGTATGTGATGATTTTTATTCTTTGGGCTTCCTCCCAGATTTCCTTCTACTCAGAGAATTTTATGTAAAAAAGTGTCCTCTGTCTGGCTGGAGAGAAAGGATAGACAGAGGCACAAGAGAAATGCTAGGGGAACCCATTCACTGAGGCCAGTTGCAGCACCATAAATTGTAATAGAACCCTACATTAATTTTGTCAGCACTTCATGCGTGAAATATGTCGTCAAATTGTACATATTTCTTTCCTATTACGCACACACAGGAAAACACCCTTTCTGCAAAGACGGAATCAAGGATACAAAGGGAAACAATTTTTCAGAGATGCAACCTTCACCTCTGCTTTTCTTTAGCCTATCAAAATTTCATGGCTTACTTTTGACCCCTAGCTTTCTTATTGCTCCTACTCCATTTCATAGGCATGCACCTCCAAACCAGTAATGACAGTTATTTATATTTATAGTGCAGTTGTGAGCCTGGCCTTGGCAGTATCTCACAAATAGACCATGGCATTAGCCGATGAGCCCAAACTGTGCAAAATGAGAGCTGAAGCTCTTATGCAGTGTAGCAACAGGGGTTCTGGCCCCCGATACAGACCTGAGTTCTGTTTTAAGAATACGGTACAAAATCTACTTCTTTTTTATAGGCAAAATTAATGTAACTACAATAAGAATAAAACATGAAAGAGATCATGCTTTTCAGCAATCACAGCAGTAGGGTCTAGAGGACAGGAATGTCTTTTCCTTTTCTTATTCATGCATGTCCTTTTGTTCATAGTGTGTTGGGACAGCAACGCCAACGATGAAACACTGCAGGGATTTATTGACAGTTTGGTAGGTAAGGGGTGAACAGCTGGTTAAGGGTGCAAACGTGTCTGGACCAAAGAATAAAATAAAGACTTCCTGGCTGCAGTTCACATCAAACTGCTATAAATTAGTAATACAACTAGGGCCACGCAGTCATCTTCTGTTCTGAGAACAGTTTTCACTACTTGAGTAAACTAAACGATCAGATCATTCAGTGAATGGATACACCAATTCCTGACCTCTTCTCAGAGTTTTTCTCTGCATGCTGATGCATGGGTATGGCTGTGGGGCTTGGAGCAGGCTCAAGATGGACCATCTATCCTATCTTCTCTCTACTCATGACCATACATGAACATGTATTGCCCAATATTTGTTTTTAAAATCATTTTTATCATGCCTAATACAACACGTTAAGCCCGAGTGAGTTCTGGAACACACTCTGGTAGTCAGACAGAGCCAAGAGTGGTTTGGAGCTGGTCCTTCTTACCACATTTAACCACAGAGAAGATAGCTAGCAGGAAAGTTAACTATACGTTTAGTACCTTAGTTCTGATTTACCAATGGAGAAATGATCTTACCTTGATAGCATTTTAAGAAAACATTTACAGGAGAAATAGAATATATACAACTGCTCTTTGGGTGTTTCTCTTGTAGAAAAACCTTATGAGGGTTGATAGGATTTTAATACGTAAATTCATAGATGTTTACTATGGTTGAATAGAAGTGATTTATAAAGGCCTGCAGCTATTAGAGCGCTCCTGCCTCCAGTGGAGAAAGGCCAGCTAAGAGACTGTCGGCATAACACAGAATGAAACAATTTCTCTTTTTAACCACCCTATAGCGTCCCATGCATGTGATGTAATTCTCTATTCAATTCCACAGAGAAGGTATAATTTCCTATTAGAGTCCATCGGGTGTTTGTATGTAGTCTTCCTTTCACAGACTCCTCAGCATAGCCAGAAAATTCATTTTCTCTGTGTAAACTAAGTGGTGTAGCTCTTTTTCCTCTGAAGTCATATGATGTCTGTCACCACAAAAACAGCCTACGTGCAGCTGTATCTTGTTTTGGAGCCTATACTCTTGCATATGGTTTCTAGATGGAGACAAATATCATTGCAACAGAGCTATTTAAATAATATATTGCCACATAATGATTAATTTCTCTTTTATTTTCAACATGAAAGTCTGTGGCATAGACCCCCATATGGTAAAATAATAGGCTGAAAGATTAGCCACCACCACCATCTGTTACTCGTCCCTGATTTCACTCCCTCTTTCAAGGGCTGATTGCAATTTTAAAATCTTTCATTGAATGAGACTATTTTCTTTCAAGTTATTACCTAGATGACTTCAGTAATTCTATATAGATGGGGCCTGAAAAAGAAATGCTGAGAGCAGTGAACGCGCGTAATACATTTGCATAATGCAGTGGAAGAGAGGGTGCTGTGATAGGAAATTCGCAGGGTTGGCGTCTCGCTTCACCCATCAGTGTTTACAAGAGCATAACTCCGTTGCCTGCTTTGCAGTCACTCCAGAGAGCCATGCTGCTGTAAGAGAGAAATGAGGTCTTCAGTGTCCCATTTCTTACCAAAGTCATCCATTATGTACAACAGGTGAGAGATAATAAACCATTTCTTCTTTTAGTATGCCTATTACATGCTGTTTTCTTTAGATGAGTATTTGTGTCTATATGGGTGAACTTATTATGTCCAAAGCATAGGAAAGTAAAAGGGAGAGGGGAGGAAGGAAGGATAAGGAAAGCCAAACAAAGAAGAGCAAGCATATCTTAGGTAAGTATGAAGGGGAAATTAACAAAGTATTCTGTGACCAAGATGCCCGCTAATTTGTATGACTGACAGGCTCCAAGTCAAATTAATATGCTCTATACCTTTGGGTATAGAAGGGCATGCAGCCCTTCAGATGCACGCCAATCTTTGCAGAAGGACCTTTGCCATTTGAAGGCTCGGCACTGTTGGCACAGCGGACACTGGTTGCACTGTGCTGCGCAGTGCTTTGCGATAAGTGTGAATCATTCTCGAGGATCAAGGTAAGGCAACCAAGCCTGGTAAGCAAACACACATTTAGCCTGCGGCAAATCCTACCAAAAGCAGAAAGAATCCACGCTAGCACTTGTTTTTGCTATGGGAGACACTACGAAGGCATAAGCTGCATCTTCACATTTTACCAGCAACAACATTGGAAACACTACTGATGTTTCTGAAATAGAAGAAACAAATAGTACTTCTGATAGTAGCCCTATTTATGCTCCTATTCGAGCAGGACACCCCCCTCCTTTGTGCCTTTGGACAATGTTGTATTTAGAGGTGCCCTCTTCCTTCTCTGTCTCTGTATGCGAGTTCTAGCTGGGGACCCCCCTTCAGGCTGCAAAGTTTTCCCTGTTTAAACTTTGAAACTATATGTACAACATAGCATCAACGAAGAGTGACATTCTTCTACGATATGGGTAAAAACGCTCAGCTTCTTTAGCAATGAAATGAAATTTCACTATCAAATTTTCAGTTTTGAGCGAGCAATTGCTTTATTCCAGGCTATCATTAAAAACACCTAAACTACAGGATCTGCCTGTGTTAATGCCCTTCTTTTTACACAAGCATAGAAAAATATTTAACTTGCAGCTTTTTACTCCATTCTGTCAGCTGAATGAATGCTAAAATGTCACAACTGACCTGCATTTGCTCCACAAGCTGATTCAAATCACACGTGCTCTGAGCCACTGAGGTGTGAGCACATCGAAACTACCAAATCCCACTCTTCTCCTTAGCCTGGTCTTGGGTCCCATGGCCTGTAACGTTCCCCATCAGCTTTACTTTCTAAATTAGACTTCAGGCATATGAAAATGACTTCCCTGCTGGTAGAGCGCCTAGCATATCATCAGGAAGCAATAAACAAAAACCTCAAAGACGTACTTCATGCCGCATGAAGTGGACCTTTGTTTTCTAGATCCATCACTTCAATTGTTCACTATGGGATATCGGGCCAGATTCTCAGTGGAAGTAAATCGGCACGGCTTTGCTATGCGCGACAGAGCTGCCCCAAAACTGAGCTGCTGATGTTTATGTGCGGGAACAACCTAAATGTCACTCTTATGTCTGGCTCATGATTCAGAAGACCATAACTGTTTGACATAGCCCATGTATTTGTTATTTTAGGGGACCGGTTGGAAGGAGATGGCAAAGGTTTAGGAGTCAATGATCTCCATCAGCTCTACAAACAAGGCAAGACTGCTGGCCTTTGTTTTCTTTTGGGAACTTTCCAAGCATCAGTACTTTGCAAGTTACCCCCATAGGCAATTCTGTGTCTGTTTCAAGTTAATGTGCTTTGTTTTTCAGGTCACAAATAAAATCAGAACAAAGTAGAAGTTCAGATTTGTTTGAAAACAACCCAAATTGTGTACCATGTGAAAAGAAAGGTAAAAAAAGGGTCAGGGAAGCTGGGAGTAGAGAGGGCATGGGATAGGCAAAATCTCTCCAGAGGAGGGAAAGTGATTTTTAACACACAGAAAAAGAATAAACTGAAGAGAGGAGAAAAAGATAATAGTTAGAAAGTCTAAATGAAAATCACTTGGAAATACTGTAGCTCCCCTTCTCCTGGTGAGGTTCTGGTCTCACTCACAAGAGGGTCAAAGGGTCTGAAACTGCTAGCTCTCATATTACCGTTGTATCACAGGCACATGCAGCAGCTGACAGCAACGCAATCAAGATACCAAGCCAAATTCTGCCCTTGATTACAGTCATTCAACTAATTTGAGAACCTTGTTCAATGTGATCTTTTAATTCTGTGATTACTGAAAAAGCTATAGCAACAATGGAGAACTTTCATTAATCAGATATCAAACACACACATATCTTTGTTAAACCAAACATAACCGTAGAAGGATTTAGAGGGATTTTTTTTTTCCTTAGTGGCAAAGAGCTGTTAAGGGAGGTAACTTTGTTTCCCAATCTGTGAATACGATGCTGTGTTAGCTGATTTTCCCCCTACCTTATATTTGCTTTCATCCCACAGCTCTTTTTTCTCAAGGATGGCACCAGAGTTAGGCTGCAAACTTGGTGCTTGGAAGACCCAGTTTTACCATTCTCCATCCCTTTACAAACATTGGATGAATGTGGGGGACAGTGGTCCCCATCTGTCAGGTGAGGATTGCATTTTCCCTACAACATAAATAGGGCAAAGCGAAGACAATGTACACTTCACTGATGAGCTCTGTTAGTACCTTTTCTGGATTAACATGTTCTCTCTCCTGTGTTGGATGTATTGCTTTGTGAAGTCAGCTTCAAAAATTTCCATTGACTACCATGGAAACTGCATTGGGCCAGTAGTAGCCATAGTGATGCCAGATGGTAAGAAGCTATGCACATGACTGCGACAGAAAATTGCTCACTGAATACTAAATTCAGATGAGTGCATTGGATCCAAAGTAATCAGAGTTAAGCACAAGTGCAGACAGGGAACCACCCCCCAACACAAAAACCTAGTTAAAAATGATGCAAATATTTTGTGAGAAATTAAAGCAGGGTAAAAATATATTCAGTGATACAACCACTCATCCACTATCAGTGGGGTAGTTTCACCCTGTGATTCACTGAAGGGGATCATCTTTCCATGAAGATATGCAAAGGAAAATAAAAGAGAAAAAAGGGCAAAAAGAGATGATTTGACTAAGATGAATGCTGAGCAACAGAACTGGCAGGCTCAAAGAACTGTAAATATGAGATGAAACCTTTGAAATCCATGTCACCACTTCAAGACTGGCTTCAAATCAGCGGTGACCCATAGCCATTATAGTATCCGAGTGAGATTTTGGTAGCGTCCATGGATCGACTTTGGGTTCTTAATCCAGTTAACAGCAGATGTTCACATCAAGCAATTCAAAACCCAAACCTGCACTCTTAGGCAGTTGGAAGAAATGAAAAAACTAAATCTCATTTGTGACATTGAAAGGAATTGTGTCCTTGTCAAAAGCCAGAAATTAACACGGCCAAGCCTTCCTTCCTACACTGCTCTGTTTAATAGCAAACCTCGGTGCCTGGATATTACAATGAGGATAGCAAAAGAGAAATTCAAGACAGATGAATGTGTTAACTGTCACCTGGGATAAGAAAGTTGGTAGAACAGAGAGAAATTTTTATTGCTCCTGTAAATTGTGTGACTATGCTTTGCACTATTTTTTTGTTGTTGTTCGTTTTTTTTTGAAAACAACTCAGAAAACTCTACTTGTGCAGAAAACCAGCACAAGCAATGTAGGCTTCACCAGGCAGGGGAAAATTTGCAGTATCCAGTTATCACCTTGCCCAAGCCTTTTATTTCCTTTGCAAGAGATAGAGAAACAAGCTGCCTTTCAAAAGACCTCCTGCTAGCCCCAACGAAGAGATGCAATTGAAAAACAAAGCAACATTTTAGGTATTTTCCTTTCATGGTAAAGTTTCAAGGTTTTCTCATATAAGTAAGAAGCAGTGGTAGACAAGGAGAGAAGCATATGACAGTGTCCTCTTGGATTATTTAAAAAAATAAAACAAAAAGAGCCATTTCACTAAAGCTGCAGTAAGAAAAAAAAAAAAGGAAGCTTTACATGCCATGGATACAGCTAGAGGAACAGTCAACAAGGTGTGATTAACAACAACTTGAAAATGTTTCTCCACACACAAATTGAATGCATGAGGGAATATATTTTCACTATTGCTCTTAAAATTAGTCTGTGGATTATCTTCCCAGATGAGCTAGGCATCTACCCGACATCTAAATGTATTTATTTCCACAAGAAGAGAGACTGATATAATGACAAATTTGTGCAATGCAAATCACAGTAAACCATTGATTTTTTAAGTTCAGCAGCTGATCTTGCATGGTTGCTTACAAATGCAGGCAAAGAGACCACACTGACTGCAGCAGTAAACTGAACTCATATCTCACATTGGCTTGAAGATGCAGTTTGACAAGTGCTGCTTAAACAAACCTGAGCACGTCAGTTATTTTCAAATGATTTACTTGTTACAGTCGCTCACAGCATAAAAGCCAACCATCAGTCATTAGCACGCAGCAGAGGAAATTTTCCCAGGGTATTATGTATCGTGTTTGGACAGTTAGAACTCACCACTATTATTTATTCACGCCACTATAAATTACTCTTCTCAAAATGAACCCGAGTCACATAAATGCTGGCTTGGAAAGTACCAGAGGCCTCTCTCTTCCTGCAGCATGTATATTTCCCTTCTGATAAACTTCCTGCCTAAAAATGGAAAACCAAAGGCTATGGAGCTTAGGTGTTTAAAATCAGTGCCCTGGAGGCATTGGGGAAAGCAGTTTGGTTAAAATGTGCTGTGTCCCTTTGAAGGCTCTAAATTCGTTGAGGGCTTAAATTGTTCCAGTGCTGAAACATGTGAATAACTTTCATACTGGTGTAAGCACCAGATTATGTCACAGGCTTTTTCCTTCCTCTTTTTTTTTTTTTCTTTTTAAATACATATTTTGTCCTGTCAAACGATACCCAACTAAGCACTCTAGATACGCAGCAGTTTTGAGAAACTATGCACGGTGTCACTTACAGCAAGGAAACCAGAAGCAGTCAACCAGACTGAGTCAGCCCTCCGCACAGTGAAAAGGCTTTTGGGACACAGATGCTGTTCATATTCCCAGCGTGATGCAGTCTACTAGAAACTGTACTGTAACACTGGTTCATTTTACACAAGCCTCCTGATAAGTAACAATGTCATCTCGTGGACATTGTTAACAGGGGTTGGATTTAAACCAGGGAAAATGAGGTCTGAAAAGCTCCCTGGGAATTGTTATAACCAGCCAGAATCTGGTACTGAATTATCATTAAATTGAAGACATTTCAAGGTGTCTCTGTGGTGGTTCATTCTCACAGACACTTCCACAAACAGTGGATGAAAAAAAGTTTTCTCCTGTTAAAAGTGGAACAAAACCCCCAAACCAACCCCTTCCCCCCCCCCAAAAAAAAAAAACCAAACCAAAACCCAACCAACCCTGGCTTCAGCCCCATTTTCAAAGCACATGATTTTGAAAGACAGCTAAACAGAGGTACCAAGGATCAACTCATAGGAGAAAAACTGAATTGCACTCATAGGTCCAAGAGCTCTTCTTGGGCTCATCCTGCTCTAACTGAAATAAATAAATAATGCAATGTCCTCTGAAGTTATCAACATTGTTTCAGAGTTAAAGCCCAACTTTTTCAACAGATGGCCCTTAAGCATAGACCATGTTATGTCCCTCAGCTTCCACAGCAGTTCTAGTGGTACCCCAGCCTGTTGTGGGGACTGAGTATCCCACAGAGGCTGGTCCAAACCATGAACAAGTTGGAAATCCTCAGTAGAAAGTTATATTTCTGACTGTGTTTAGTACTTTCCCTAAATTACAAGAAATGCAAACATAAGGAAAATTTTGGTCAGTCTTTGACAAACACAGCAGACCATCTCAGCTCTAACATGCTCCAAGATATTTGTGCTACAGCTTCTGTGTCTGACTTATACAAACACACAGGTCAGAAGCACTGCGTTCTGGGGCTAACTGCCTGCTCAAATCTGTGACAGCTTTATTGTCATACCATGGGAGAATTAGACACCTCCTTTGAAAATAACTTGAAAATAACTGTCGTTATTTTAGGCATCACTGACATTACTTTGGGATTTTCTGTCTGCAGCTCCATGAGACGCTGCTGAGAGAGAAGCAATTCTATTGACAAGTTACCCCTGGAGCATGTTGTAAATAGGATGTTGTACCTCACTTAGACATTCTGGAGATACCTTCTTATTTCATTGATTTGGCAAAATTTACCTGACAGATGCAGGAAACATACTTATTACTGTTAATTAACTCACATAAACACTGCTGAAGGTATCGGCAAATAAAAGAGTTGGCCTCCACTGATTGCTGCTGCCATAAAATATCTTTGTAGAATTGTTTCTCCAAGGCCTTCAGCGATATGAGACAAGCAGTTTTGACTTAATCTTAAATATGTATATATTTAAATGTCTTGATAATTTCTCCTATGCTTAGACACATCCCTCTCCTTTTTGTTTCAAGACAGGACCAAAACCAGCCGGCCATTGTCCGAGTCAGGTCATTCTAGCGTTATCTTTATCTGTCGTTAAAGCTTGAAGAGACAGAAGCTCCTACAGACTAAAATCAAACAAGATCAATTTTTGCCAGCTCAAGAAGATCAAATAACGTGAACAAGCATTGAGAGACAGATCTTTGATGGATATAAGTTGTAACCAATGGTGTACACAAATTAAGGGCATGGCCCTTGAGCTTTGGTATTTCTTCTGCAGGACCTTAGCTTTGAACTCCCAAGGTCCCTATTTACCCATTTCCTTGCTGAGAATGTTTCCCACTTAAATAAACATTCTCAGGGCTCTTTACATATGTCAGGAAGTCCAGGATTCAGATTTACTCATGATCTTGCTGAAATGAGTAATTTATTCTTTCAATTAATTATTCAGCTATACTTATATGTTTGCTATCATTCTACCAGTTTTTGATCTCTTCTTTTTCATTCTCAGGACATGATCCTTGCAGGAAAGGGCTGTGCAACCAAGACAGCTGCTAAAGAATGATATCACTCATTAGTTTCACACCAGAAAGGTAAATATGTTACCAAACGTCTTACACATCTGTGTTTATTTGTGAGCAATAACTAGTTCGGAGATTGTCTATGGCTGTGATTTATGTCAAAACAAAACAAATGTCAACACCTTGGTTGACAAATGCAAAGCAAAGCAAATGGCTTTATCCTTAATTGAAAGTCCCTTTTTGCACGGAGGAGAATGCTTGCACTTCCACTTGCTGCAGAGGAAAGCCAGGAGCACAGTGACTGAGGAGATCTCCAGCCACATCACACAGAGCTAACAGTTTGTCCTCCCATCACCAACCTGGGTGGGATGCAGCTGCCTAGATGTTTGTTTATGAAACTCCCAAGCTTTGCTCATCAGGCTATGCTGCTCGAGCTAACAGCCAAATCCTCCCCCATGACCCATCTGAGTGACTTGTGGAGCCTGTGGGGAGCCAGGAGAGGGAAGACTTTTTCCCCCTATGCTGAATAGCAGCTCCATTTTCAGCACTTCATTAACTACTGCAGCTGCAACAGAATCACTTTAAATGGAGAAAAGAAAAAAAAAAAACAAAACAAACAAAAAACAAAACTCTCAAAGCCCAGCAGACCCCCAAACTGAACTACAGGCTCTACAGGTGGTTTAGCCAGTGGCTCTTCTCCCTCCTCTGCTTCCCCTGCTGAAGAGCTCTCAGGGACACAGTGGAGGAGGGCATGCCTGCAGCCACGCAGAGCTCAGGCCCCAGTGCTTGCTCCTGCCGTGCAGGAGACCTTTCCTAGCCCTGCTACCAGCAGGGACAGCTGCACTGGCAGAGAAGTAGAGGCCACTTGGTAATATGCCTTAAAGAGATGTAAGCAGCACTCTTAGCCTTCTTCTGAAGTACAAGGAGACACAGATACTGCCATATAAGCCCAAAGCCATCTGAAATGTGTTTGTTTACAGAGCAGGTATTATCGATGCTGCATCAGTTGCTGCATCCATCACTAAGGAGAGCACAGTTCTTCACATCATTTTCAAACCTCTTAAAAACACCCTTTTCATCCCAGTGTTTACAGCTAACAGACACAGAAGATCCAGCAAGACATCACCTTCCCTCATCTCTCCAAGTTTCAGTATTAAATCATTGCTGTGGTCTGGGTTTCTTGAAAACTTGAATTTCAGAATGCACCACAGCCTTCTGCGCCCTGCCTGCCCCACTGGCACATGGTCCATAATCAAAACCAGCGCGACAGACCTGTTAGCATATCTAGTTTGCATCTCATCCGTTTTTGAATTTTCCCTAATCCCCTTGACCTTAGGCCATAAAATAACACTGATCGTTATGGGCAAAGGCAGTGCAACAGTGCATGCTTCTCTCATACTCTCCCTCAAAGGCAGCCCACCTTCAACCTGCGAGCATCATCTTCACAGGATGCATAAAATCAGGCCATGTCTTGGTCTGTGCAGCCATTCTGGCCGTGGCTCTCTATTATTACTGTCAGTAGAATATTAATTCCGGAGTTTTAATAAGAGGGTTTTATGATTTCTTGGCTACTGTGCAGCTGAGGTAAATTGGAGCTGTGAGTACATAATCGTTCATAAAAAAAAAAACCTTAGATCAAGTGATATCAATGAGGTCGGATGATCAGAACATGAACCATAAGCAAGTAGCCACTTCTCAGGATAATGAAACTAAGCAGTTTGCCTCAGAGCAGACAATAAGTTGACGTGCATGTAAGAAAAACAAGTACAGAACTGTGAACTTTCAACTGTTTAACTATTTATCAAAGAACTTGAGTTTTTCTGGGTTGTGGTTTGTTTTTTGTTTTTTGTTTTTTTTTTTTTTAATAAGAGCTGTTGCCTGGACTGGTGAATTTGCATTAGTAAATGAGTTATGCACACCAGCTGAGAATCACACTGTGAAGATATGCTCTGAATAGAATACAGGATGTGTTGGATTAGGGAAAATTTAGACTACACAAAATCTCAGTTGTTTCTTTCAGTAAATTTGCTGCAACAGGACTTTTTTCCTAATCCCACCAGCTGAGACTTTCTGAGTCTGCATCCTTAAAGCTGTTCTTATTATTTTATAATAAGAATAAAAAAATCTCATAAACCTTGATTGAATACAGAACTAGGCAATTCAGGGATTTTCCTGTCACTTATGAGCACACCTTTTTAAACAGTTGTTAAACCATCCAGCCACATATGGTGCCAATATAGGAACCTGCAAAGCCAGTATCTTACACACAGCCAGCTACCAGCAGTGGTGGCGATAAGAAGAAAAAGAAATCACCAAAATGGTTCTCACGGGAAGTTTTAATTCACTGCTCACCTCTAAGTGGTGCAAGTACGTAATCACAGTTGTACATACACGCCTGCCCAATTATGGTTGGATAAATGAACTTCTCCTACAGGGAGCTGCGCCATTCAGTGAAACTACCAGGACGAAAGATGAAGATGGCGATGATAATTATGGAAATAAACAAAGACAAATAAAATATGTACTTAAATTTGAAAGGGATCCAAATAGAAAGACCTCTGTTAGCAGTTCTAAGCTGGGGATGCACCCCTTTAATGGAAACTAAATGAGTTCAAAGAGCGTATTTATTTTTACTCTCTCTCTCTCACATACATACAAAACCCCAACAAATCAAGCTGTGTTTATCTCTACTAACTTCTTTTGGATTTTGACACTCCAATTTTTCTTTATTTGTTTTTGATATTTGCTAAAAGCTCCCAACTGGCAACTGCAGAAAGGCAAGTATCCGGATTCCCAAGCAAATGGACTGCGTTGTGTTGGCAATGGCTGTCTTTTCCATGCTGACCTAGAAGGGAGACCTCTTGGGGGAAGAAGGTTGAATGTAATGTCATATGAATGCCATATTTTTGCAGCTGAACTGCACATAATTCTCTGCACACTGTGTTTTTACAGCTGGAATACCTAATTTGTCCAGTATTTAAAGGGTGGCTACAAAGAAGATGGAGACTCCCTTTTTACAAGGAGTCACACAGAAAAGACAAGGGGTAATGGGGACAAGTTATTCCTGGGGAGATTCCGACTGGACACAAGAGGAAAATTTTTCACAATGAGAACAATAAGCCATTGGAATAATCTCTCCACAGAAGTGGTGGATTCCCCAGTGTGGACACTTTTAAGATTCCGCTGGACAGGGTGCTGGGCTATGTTGTCTAGACTGTGCTTGTGCCAAGAAAGGTTGGACCAGATGATCCCTGAGGTCCCTTCCAACCTGGTATTCTATGATTATTATCCACACCACATAGAATCTCATGCAGAATGCTGTTATGGATATATCAGAGCAATACAAATGTATAGAAGCTATTATAGTACATTTTGCCTTCCTTTTTTTGTTGTCGTGGGGAAAAATTACCTCATTCAACCTGATGCAGGGCAGAGAATCATCTGTTACAGATATGTGGCTGCATAAGTGACACAAACACCCTAACCATATTACTGAGCTTGTTGCCCCGCTGGCTAACTTAGGTACCAGTAGCTGTACTAGTTACTCAAGGATTCAGCACACGCACTGACTTGGCTTAACAGGGGCCAAAATCTCAATGAGGGGCTCTAAACTCATGGTACAACTCTAAGATAAACACAGCAATAGGGAACAGGATGGTTGGCAGAGGAGAAGAATTAGCCTCAGTGCTCAGACCCTAAAGCTTCAGCTTTAACCACGTGGTAGTGCGGAAGAACCCACTGCAGGAAATGCGTATCAGTGACTGCAAATTTTGCAGACTGGAAGGCTGTGCGTTTGGAATGTGTTCCTTCCCCTCACACTCATTTTAAAATAAAATGCTTTAGAAAGGATGAGAAATACTGTTCTTAAAGGCCAGGAAATTTCTGTGGACAGCTCAGAGTTTTCCTGTGGCTTAGAAGTGTCGCATTCTTCATGAGCTTGTATTCAGCCTCCAGGGCACTAGCCTAAGAAAGGGGAGCACAGTACCAGTATCTTTGGGGAAATTTCTCTAAGCTCAGGTTTATACTTGTGGTTGATCTTCACAAAAACAATACAGAACATGTGCTTTTTACATCTCTGATGCTCCATCTGCACAAACACCCAAATGTTAATCATGATTTTCCTATTTCTAAAGGGATATGCATTGATCTGAGTGGTGCACAAACATGTTATAGACTGCGATTTAAATGTCACATTGCATAAAACCGTCTGCTTGCCTACCAAAACTCAGCACTCCTTGCCCACCCCAAATCTCTGGACACACTCCCCCATCCCCTAATTAAAAAAAAAAAAAACAATAACAAACAAAACATGAAGACGGCTATATCTATCATTGCCTAAACAAAATTCAGTTTAAAAGCAGAGCTCAAGGAACTTTGTGAAAGAACATAGTTTTGTGCCAGATGTCTTTTCTGTAGTAAAATCAGTGGCTCTTGCTACTGTGGGCTCATCCCACTGATGGGACAGTGGCACCACTGCGGGATGGAGGGTGTGTAACTGAGGCCCTTCTGCGTTGCAGGGAGCCTCATCTCTCACTCAAATTTCAGAGAAAGATACAGATCATAGACGTTCATCTGTTTAAGCTGTGATCGCAGAAGGAAAAAGAACTGGTGAAGCTACATGGAGAGCTGAAAATGAAGAATATCCTTTCCTGGCCATTTACTACTCTGAAACATGAACAGAGAACATTGAAGAGCACCCAAAACAGCTTCACACCAGGATCTAGCTGCCCAGTCATTGCCGGAGATCTTTCAAGTCAGGATTACAGTCTGTTCCTCAAAATACACCTAGGGAGAAAAAACCTAACCAACAAACCAAACAAAAAACCCCCAAACTCATTTAAAATATCTACATTGCTATCTATTTATCTTCACTTACATCAGCTACTCTTCACTCCTATTCTTGTCTTGTTTAGGTCACTATGGAAACTGCATAGTTTTTAATTTGCAAAGAGAAGACTGTAGTACTAAACGCTAATTGAATATTGATAGCCTGGGAGCCTCCCAAATGTCTTTTTACAGACTCATAGAAACACTTACTAGGCATGGGAAGAGACTGAAACTTGTAGAAAATGGGGGGGGGGAAGAAATCACCTTCCCTGCTCCCCTGGTTTCTATTGGAGAACATGAAATACATTTTACTTTACAAATAACTAGTTTGAGAAACATAATCAGATTTGAGTTTGGTTTTTTTCCTTACCCATTTCCAGTGTTTCCCATTTAGAAGAATCTCATGGACATATGTAAAAAAAACTCCTCAAACCCAGAAACGATAGCTTTTTTTTTTTTCCTTTGCTCCAATCTGACAGTGAATTTCTCTAAGGGCTTCTAGATTTAGCCTCACACACTCTTTTCCCCTAGATGCTCTGCTATGCCTCTGATGATGCGAATTCAGAAGCTGCAGCTAATATTAGATGCAAGAAGAGACTGTCTGAAAAAAAAAATATATAAAAAAGGGCAAACCAGACTCCTTTAGACTCTGAAAAAGGGATGACAGCTCTCACACTATCACATGGAAGACTGAGGGGTGCAATGCGCAGCCAAATCAAGAGATGTAACAGCAGGTTTTCACTTTCTATACTACAACTATTAATCTCTTTAATAGAGGCAAAGCTCTTTCAGGGCTGACATCGATATGAATTTTGCAGGATACTCTGCTGTTCCTGGCTTAGCACTGCTAATTAATAGGTCTTCAACTAAGTGGCAGGCTGAGCCCCTGTGGTTATTAGCACGGCAGCTCTAGCTTGAGGAGGTGATGCCAAGTCATTAGGTACTGTGATATTACAGGCTCAGCGTCTCCAGTGCGCTGGCCTGATGTCCAGGAGCCGAAATCCGAGGGCGCTAGCATCAGCAAGTCTGGCTCGTTAGTCTGACGCCAAAGCCATCGTGTCGTTATTGGCTCAGCGCTTCTGCTTGCTGAGATAAGGTCCACACGTGCATCTCACCGAGGTCCCTTGCTCAGCACACTTGTCCTGCTGAGTTAAGGCAAAGTGCTTGCAGTTTCTTGCTGAACACGTGTAGTTTACTGTTTTGATGCCAAGAGGTTAACAAACCTCGACAGCTCAGCTGGTCCTTCCTGAAACCTGACAAGTCCACAGACATTACTGACACATGCCCTCTTCAGTGTCTGAGGGCAAGACTTACTGACAACCGATATGCTTTCAAGCAAGTAACCCTCATTGCTTCTAAGGGATTTAGCTCTTAGAGTAGTCTAGGTAGAAAACCAAACCATGAGTATGAACTGCAACCTGTACTGCGCTCTCCGCAAGGTGGTTACATCACCTGACAGCAGGATCACCTGAAAGCTACAAGCCTCTCCTAAAATAGCTTCTCAAAGTGCAATTTTATTCCATTGGAGACTGAGCAGACAGACCTCTATGTACCTGAGGCAAGTCCGATACCATATCTGAATGGCCCAGTCCTCATCGAGTTTACACACGTAGAGCTCTCTGTACTCCTTGCCCAGGGTTACTTGCAAGTGTCCTTCCAACCCATTCTCCAGAGCAGCCAGCCATGCCAGTGGATTTTTTTTCTGTGTATGTATGTATACATTTACACGTGCTGTAAGGTGTAATATTTAAGATGTAACTGGTATGTTCAAAGCAAAACATAACATTTGCTATGTTTACATGCTAGTTTTCAGAAGAAGAAACAAGTGTCATTTCTCTCTTGAACATTTTAACAAATCAACAGTTCCAAGCACTTTTCCTGTGACAGCAGGGAAAACAAAAACCTGGAGCACCTTTCTCCTTGCTTGCTTCCTTCTGATGTTTGATGCAATGACTAATTATCTGCATTCATTTATTCAGTCTAAACTTGGAGAAAGGCTTCCTCCTTGCAGATGGTGGATGGAGCACGTTAGGACACGTCCTACAGGTCTGGACCACCACCAGCGTGACGTCTCTGTTCACCTCAGTAAAGAACTATTACCACCCCCTGCCTAGAGGCAGTTTTTCATCTATTGAGAATGGCTGGATGGAGAAATGCCTAGCACATTTTAAGGCCAGGATGGACTGTTATGGTTGTCTACTCTAACTCTGTGAATACCACCTCAGGCCCTGATGACCACACGAGAAAATCTTGTTTCAAGATGATGATTTCTTATTAGACTATAGAAAAATCTGTTAGGAAGTTATCAAGTCTTGCTTTAAGTATGTCAAGTGAAAGTGAATAAATTAAGCATCCAGGGAGGTTGTTCTGGTAGTTACTTACATTCAGCATTAAAAATTCACACCAAATTTCATGTTCAAACTTGCATTTCCTAAGCTTCCAGAAGCTGCATCTTGAAATACGTCTGCTAAATTAGACAGCTTGTTAGGATCACAGAGATCCTCTACCGGGATGGCGTTATCTGCCATCTGCTGTGGAAAAGGCAGGTCAGGCATTTTGTGAGTGCTCTCCAGACTTGGGGAATCATGTCTGAATCTGCTTGCTCATGCACAGCCAGCTCTCACCAGGCTAGGGGGTTACTCACATGCAGGAAAGAGAGAAGACATTGCAATGAACTGTAACATTTCACGGGGAATTTCAAGACATAAGGAGAGAGAAGGGACAAAAGGCATTCTAGCAGTCTTTTTTTTTTTTTTTTTTCAGGGCAGTTTCATTTCACCTACAAACCTTCCCTGGGCAGGGATGTGAGACTTTCCATCCTCACTGCTGCTCCATTCTCCATGGCACCTTTCCAAATATTCTAGATCAAGTATTCCCCACTGAATACCTGCATAGACCAAGCACGAACCTGGAACAACCCTGAAGCTGTGAAAGGGAGACAGGTCCCCACGCCCTTTCCTGTTCAGCTGGAAGTGCAGCCCATTTGGGGGAAGAGGGAGAGAGGGGAAAAAAGGTTTGAAGTGGAAAGTAAAATATAGCAATGGAAAATATCTAATGAATTCCAGATGATTCACCAACCTCTTGGCTAGAAATGCAGAGAGGAACTGACAGACAGAGAAGGAAATGGAAATTAGATAAGCAATAAAGCAGCAGAGCTGCATGGCCACAAATTCTCTTCAGATTTCTCAGAAGTCAGTGTTTAGACTTGACTTTGAGTTGACATAATGGGCACATTTTACTTGATGTCTTACTAGCAACCGAGCCAAATCACAGTGCACTTTAGCGCTCCAGTGTTCTAATAAGCATTGGCTTCAAAGCAGCAGTTCAGATCTCCCTGTGAATTTTGTCAAGTACACATCATATCAAAGGATAAGCATTTGCCAAAGCCTTTCTTCAGCCACAAAGCAGGGGGAAGGTTTGTTTAAAGAATGTCAAGTTGCACCTGCTGGCTCACACTGGGAGGATGAAAGGAACGACTGGAATTTCTGTCACTGTTGAATTTTATTTTTCATTTCTTAAAGTATTTTTATCAATGTGAAAAGACTTGTATTACAAAAGCAGAATATTGCTGTAAGCCTATTCAGAGCCCTTCAAATGGGAAGATAATAGATTTGTGGCTAATAAAGTGGTACTTGTCTGTGAAGCAAAAGAGTGGAATTAGGTTGGCATGTTAACAAGATGCGGATGCCACACATGCTAAAGCAGCCTAAAGTATTGCTCAGCCTTTGCTATGTCTAAGCTCAGACTTTCAGTACAACAGCCCATAAGCTTACAGTAAACCTGACATTGCTCTTTTGCCCACATGGGCAGAGAAATCAGGGCCCACAGCCCTTGTGGTGTAGTTAACTTCCCGCTAGATATGATGGGGGAGAGGAAGTTTTGTTTCTAGCCTTTAGCTTCCCCCCAAGCGATTTTACCAGCACAGAAGAGGCGGCAGCAGGGAGCAGCTGCCGGCGGCATCCCCCTCTCAGGGCAGGCAGAGAAGCACGGCTCTGTGACAGAGCGTGGCTGAGACCTGCCCTCTGTACAACGGAAATGCAAAGGCGTGTAACGTAAGCCAATATACGACTTCAGATGTCCACGTTCTCTGAGCTCAGTGTCCATTTGTGGTATAAATTATGAGCACGTGCACAGAATAAAACAGTTGTTTCTATAAACCAGTAGTTTTGGGGAGAAGGGAGGGACCTACCTAAGGGTAGATTTGAGTGAGCACGAGTGTGCTGCACGGGCTTAGTCCTTCTATGCCTGTTTCCATTTTGCTAGCCAGGCAGAACATCACCTCCATTCCTAGTGGGGGGGTTTGGCAGTGCGAACTCTAAAAAGAATAAGGTGCTGCGATCCTTTTGCAGCTGAGCCCAGCTCCACAGCAAAGTCACATTAAGTAGGATAGTCTACAGTGAGATGCAGACCCTAGACCTATTTAACAAACCTCAGCTATTATCACAAGAGCATATGGAAGGTCAGGGAGCAGCAAACAGGGCTGCCTTTCCTGCAGTGCCACAACACTTTCCCCTTCACTGTGCAGCAAGGGATTACAGAGAATGGAAAGTAACGTTAGGCAGCACCACTCCAATCAGCTAGTCTGAGAACAAGGGACTGGGAAAACCAATTAGAGAGGCTTCTCTGGTTTTTGTCATCTTCGTTAACAATTGTCTTCAAAATTGTTTCCCAGGTTTTGTCCTTTTGCTGTTATGAAATCCATTTTCAAGTTATTGCCCTTTTTCATCTATGCACTACATTGGGAAAAAACAAGTTGCTCCTGATTTGCAAACAACTACTTAAAAGGTGCTGATTACTTCAGAGGTTACCTTGCTTTCACTTATTGGGAGATTGTTCATAGTAAGTGTCTCCTAAGTCCAGCTGGTTATAAAGAGATGAAAAAGAGCTACCAAATCAAACCGCATTTTTTCCTTTTCATGTGTTAAAACGGAGTGCTATAAGCAGCCCTCAGAGAACAGCTGTGCCCTGGAGACAGTTTATCTTTTCTAAAATATCAGCAGAGGAGCTAGGTAACACAGAGCTCCTGATGGCAACACACAGAACATTTCTCTGTTAAGTTACTAGCCCTAATTAGAACTTGGCTCAAGCCAAGCCCTTGGATCAGGTACAGCAAAACTGTGCTGCGTTTTGAATCCAGACACAATGTTTAGACACGTTCCAAATCCCAGTTCAGCCTAGCATTGTGCTCATTTGGAAGGGGATGGGACTTATCTCTAATTCAAGCCAGTCTGATCAGAGGCTATCCAAAATTGCCATCTGCTGCCTGATCTGTGGTCTGATGAAAAGGGTTTGCTGTTCTGCCTTGCTCTTCCAGAAGGAGGGTGAAGTACCAGCAATTTCTGCAGCTTGTAAAAAAAAAAAAAACAAACCCCAAAAAAACCCCAACTCCTCAAACTGAACAGTTATCCTTACATCTAGTTTATCCAGCATTGCTTTTTATTGTTTCAGATTTATAAACAGGCTAAAACATATCCCTCACACCTCCACATCTTGGTCTCTTGAACCCATTCCCAACATGTTTACATCTCTAACTGTACATGGAAAATATTACAGAATTCACTCAGGAATTACTCATTTCATTCATCCACACCCCTTCAGCTTTTAAAAAAACAAACATTATTGCAAATGCCTAACCTGAGGACTACTGTCATGAATTTACCTAGCTAACAGCGTTATAGGCTGTTACATGGTGGACAGCTTTTGCCATCTCTCATAGCCCGTTGCCTTAAACTCAGCACAGCCTCCTGCACCACAGGAACCTTCTGCAAGGCATCATCTTCTCTAAGCTTCCTACGGGACAAAAAGAAGCCCCTCTTTTTGCTCTGCCTCCCAACCCATATCATCTTACTGTTTGCTATGCACTACACTGTACAGCCTAATTTACACTTACTTTACATGCTCGCTACACTTTACCCTATGGATCTGCCGAGAGGCACAGCCCTGTCCCAAGCAGCAAGCTTCTGCCAGTTTTCCAGTCTTAGGTTATGGAAACCCAGAAAAGCCCGTGTCCATCCTCATAACTGGCAATCTGCGCCCAGACGTACCGGGCTAATGGGAACAGGGTGAGGGGCTTCTAAAAAGTGCTTGCAGCAGAAAGTAAGGATAATAGAGGTGGAGGTGTGAAAGAAGGAATTTGAAAACAGCAAAATACCAGAAACCAGGTGACTCTTCTTGCCCTGCTGTCCCTGGATGTACTGAAAAGCAAGAAGTAGAAAAATAAACTCACCCGAAGCTGATGTTTTTTTGGGTTTGTGTGTGTTTGTTTGTGGGGGTTTTTTAAGTGTAACCATGTATTTTTTTTCTGTTTCTGATGAACTCAGATGCTTTTAGTAAGTCCCTTTGATGGCAAATAACATTCATTAAACTTTTCTGTTTGTAACCTAAATTCCTCTGGTTATAAGGCTTACGTGACTCGGTGTCCCCAGATTGCTTTTAGCATCCATCAGGCAGTTTCATCAAGCTGTGCCAAGGATGCAGGGAAACTAGAGGCATTGCCAAAGGTGCATATTAATGAGCTTCATTAAATAGATAGCGAGATAGAAGAGAAGCTTTATTAGCATCCTCATTAAGAGAAAGGATGCAATGTCAGCCCGCAGCTTGAAACACACCATAGAGCAGAGGAACCTGAACATGACTCAGTCATGGGATAAGCTTTGGCTGAAGCTCACAACATGTTTGGTAACCAGTTCAATGAGCCAGGGGGTCCCAGACAAATCTGAAAGTATTTTAATTAACCTTAATCTGCATTGAGGGGGAGGGGTGGGAAGAGACCAAAAAATTAATTGGAAAATACAAGCCAGTTCTGGTTTGCTTACACATCTGTGTTATCTTCAAGCTTATAATCATGGTAACTCAATGCATGATGCAATGCCTTCCCCTCCCCCCCTTCTCTTTATCTCTCCAGTGGCAACAGTTCAAGCAACAGTGCCTCCCACCCCAGCTCCGTCTTTTAAATTACGTGTATATTTTCAGAGGGTTTTTTCTAAAAAGAGATATTTCCAGCATTCTAGCTTGTAGCATCACAGAACAGCACATCTTGAGTCCTAACACAGATTTAAAGTCAGCAGACTGCACCATGGGATCTGAAATCCACGAGCCAGCTTCTTTATTAAAGAAAATTCCCATGGAAGCAAATCCTGTGACAAGTCCACTTTCCTAAGGCATTCCCAGCTTGTACGAATTAAGCTACTTTTAATTCCTTTTAAAACTACTATATCTTCTTCCTTATACATTTCTGGGCTTGGGACCTTCAAGGCACAACTAGTTTTGTTGATAAGTTAGGGAAGCAGATAAAATATCGTGATGTCCTAGCATTTTCTTTTAACAATCTCCAAGCATTTATGGAAAAATTTCTTCTCATGACACCCTTTTAATCCTGTTTGTTTTTCCTTACAAGTCTCTAACTAAACAAAAAAAATATTTAGTTCAGTCATGCACTCATCCAACAAGCTTTTTCTAAATTATGATAGAGTAATTCTATTTCAGGTGCAACTCTTTCAAGGACCTTATTTTCAGCTGCTTTACACTGGGCTCCTAGATAGCTATTTGCACAGTTTTGACTCTTGCTCGTGTCAAAATCAACCTATATATTCAGAGAGACCACTCATCCACTAATTCTGGGTGTCTAGCAAATGGGCCATGGCAAACAACAACAAAATATCTCAGTCTAGAAAAAAATTTATATCTGGGGACTTAAGTAAGGGAGCCCTGAAAAAAGGATTGCCATATTTATGCATTTTTGGTGGCCTACACTGGAATGTGCCTACATATACAAGAATAGCCTGATTGTGCCCATAAATCAGATATCTATACACCCACACAACAAGCAAGACTCCTGTATGTCCAATTGGTAGACACACAGAAAGTACTTGCTTTTCTAAGTTAAGACCATGCAAGGTGAAAATGAAAATTAAAGGGCCTGTCCCAGAAAACGTGGCTTGTATGATTATTCTATACAATTTCATTAGATAGAGCAAGGCATTTTCCATTTTCTCTTTAAGAACATCATTTCTGATAAGAACCAGTTGTTTTCTTTGAGTCTGGGGTAATGGACCCATTTTGGGACTAAAACTGAAGAATCAGGGGATGCACTTTTTTTTTTCTTTTTTAAACATTTTAATTAGAAGAGTTACCAAGCTCACAATGCAATAAAAAAGTAATTTGTGGCAAAACAGAGGAGGCATTGCTAAATTAACTTTTATGATGTAAAAACCCTCAGGACAGCAGGGGGACAAATCAAGGGACACTAAACTGTTTGTCACCATTGTACAGATTTTAACATGAAATTATGTCCCTCAGAGAGTTACTGAGAAGCTGATGATTTTGTGAAGTTGTCATTGCATCAAATAAAGAACATTTCTCTGTTTCAGTAGTACCCGTAGTCTGATTTCAGTTCTTTCCAACATGTGTGAAGAACTCCCTTCAGAGATTTGTTTGTTTTACTGGCTTTCCAACAAGAAAATAACATAAATTCAAAGTTTTTAACCGAAAGGTGCAATTTTCTTTTGTTTTCAATGACAAGAGATCTTCTGAAGAGTTACTATAGGAGGAGATTACAAGCAACTTTTAAAGTCCAAGTGAAAGTAGGGCGGTTAAGTGACAACTTGGAAATCCTATAGGACAACTGGTGGCTATAATCTCCAAATACTTTCAGTGTTTGTAGGAATTTTTATGAAAGCAAAATTGAAAAAAAACCCAAGCCCATAATAAGTATTACCATATGTATGAGAAAACATGATAGATGCATTGTGTTTATGGTTTCTGAAGCTCATGTTTCCTCTAATTTATTTCTGGTGACTTAATGGGGGACGAGTACTTACTGATTATTTATCCTGTTTGAGATTTACTGAAAGTGACTGTGCTGCAGCATAGTTTCTGCCAGAAACTGGCTCCATAATCATCAAAATCTATGCTAGGCTAAGTTACAGAAATTAATGTTAATCCTTTCTTTGCAGAGCATTTCTTGTCTAGTTGTTCTTCAACATGTATACCACAAAAGCATATATTTTTTACTTCATATAGAATTGGATTTTTTCTACAACCTTCTTAAGGATTGAAAAATGTTTACTGCCAGTTTGGCCTTTAAAGGAAGCTATAACTTTTACACTGATGGGATATTTGCTGTGGACAGCTTATTGACCAAGATCCTTCTGTGCTACTCAAAGAGATTTCAACATTTTCAAAGTGCTACTAGCAGCTGTATCAGCCTTTCTTTTTCTTGGAACTCGATGAGTGTGGACAGATTGGGAGATGCTTGGAAACTTGCTTGGTGAGTTTTGATTCAGAAAGCTAATATTTGCCAGGTTGGGAAAAGAAGAAGAAGAAAAAAAAAGGAATGGTGAAAGTTATATCACTTTTACTGCTTTGGCTGGATAATTCTAGAATTAATACTTTCAACCTGTAGTAATTATTTAGTGTTTGATCAAAACACATGCTTGGTGTTCAGTCTTAATGTAAATAGAAATTATACAATCACACATGTAAAAAACCCAAAACATCCCAAACCTACTACTACAGAATTAAACCTAAAAGTGAAGCATCTGAATTACAGTTGCCCTTTGCAATGTTGACTCAGCCCCACTGATAATATTTGCATGATGATACAGTCTGTAATTACATACTCAATTTTCTCCCCTAATAGGATATCACCCACATACATTACGCAGAACAGAGGTGTCACTGAGGATTGACTATTTGACATTTTCCTGTGTTATTGCTATTTGGAACGTGGCCCTGTGTTGCTTTCATTGCATAAAGTTTAAATTCTCCTTTCAGTCTATTTATATTTAAAAAAAAATAAAACAAACACCTCTGTCCTTCATTAAAACATATTACTAGATAGAGATTAAAAGATCATCAAGGCTAGTCCACTATTGATGCAGGCATGTATTCATTTTAGCAGTAACATGTCTCTGTTTTGGTCTCATTATTTCTACTGGAGGGTATTGCATAATTTCACCGCTCTTCTAGTTTTCAGTCAAAATATAATTATGGACAGTTTATGTCCATTCCTTTTTGTATGTTGATCTTTCACCCTAAAGAGGTTTTTTCCCTCCTGGATTTAAAGCAAATAAAGTTATAGACAGCAAGAATAGCTCCCGTCAAAATAGCAAACAAGATTAATCCCAAAATTAATCCAGAGAGCTTCACCTCTAATCCGCACTGTAATCCACCTTTCAAAATGCCTGTCGTTATATCATCTGTTTATGACTCATTTTCATTAAAATTTATCTTACAATTCTCCTATTAAACATGCTTTTTCCAATTTTTTTTACTCATTTTCATGACTGAAATTTATGAATGTCAGGCCAATGCACTATGCTAGACAAAGGATACATAGTATCTGTATGAACTTAGAGTGATGAATCTGGCTTGATCTACACCTTAAAGCCCATACTATAATGAAAGATGTTTTCTATGTATTTCAATGTGTTTAATTGTTCCTTCAATATTTTATTTTTTTCAATCCCTCAATACTACAGATGCATGTAGATACACAGATCATTTTTCTCTCCGTATTTTAAATATAGGTATTATATTCGCTAGTTTCCAGATGCATCTGGCTACCTGTCTCAACATAATCCTTGCTACTGGGCTTACATCTTCCTTTTCTAATTGTTTTGCACTCCTGGGACAGAGTTTGTTCAGTTTACCTAAGTGGATTACCTCCTTTAGTTTTGGGGAGTGGGGGAAGTCAAAGCAAAATTTTTATTTTTTCTTTTTAATATCACATTCAAAGCAACACCTGTGTTGTCACTGCAGCATGAAAGTAGCTCTATTTATTTCTTTATATATATAGCTGAAAAGCCTTTTCTTACCTGTGTTAATATACAAATTCTAGCTGAGTTAAACTTCAGCAACTCTTACTTTATTTTTACATATACCACCAACAAAGATTTTGGAGATGAGTCTCCTCATATCCCCACAACCTCACGTGGATCACAACACTGGGGTAATTACAGACATTCTGGGTCCACCCAATATTAGAATGCCAAATATTGATTTAAACTTCAGATCATTTAGCCTACTAAAGTTTGCCTTTCTCAAAAGGGCGCTCTGCTATTTATTATTTTTTCAATTTAAATTAAACAAAAGTCAACCATCAATCATTTAATCCAAAGTTATTTTCTACATCCAACTCTTTTAAAGCCCTCATTACTGTATGGCAAAGGACTATGAAGTTTACAGGCAGAAGAGCTTTCTCTAGGCACCAATGACATAGAGATTATTCCCATTTTTAAACTCGAGATACTATTCATTCCTAAGAGTACTTCATATGCTGTGCTTAATACAAGAAAAACAATGCTCTTACAGTTTAATTCCACCTACAGTCAAGGAACTGAGTGTGAGTAGCTGAGCAGATTTTCTTTGAGAGGAAGAGTTTTGGAAGTTATGGATAGGTTCCTCAAAGGAGCATCACACATCTTTACACATAGGTGATAGCAGAGACTTAGTCTATGACAAGCATCTAAAGAATAGAAGAGAATTGCAAAAGACCAATATAAATTGCATACAACACATACTCTTCCTTTTAAAGTACAAATTAAAAAAAAAGATTACTTATATACTCTTTATGTACAACCCAGGGGTCGCAATTTAAATAAGCATTTTGTTGTGATGAACTTCGTGTAAACACACAGTGAGACATAATTTCCCCCTCAGTGAGATTTCACTGCAAAAGAAGGGAAAGACAAAGAGCTGGAGGTCAGGCAAGTTGTAAAGGCCACAGGCAGCTGGGCAGCATCAAGGTGGAAAAACCCAGCTCAACGCACTGCTTTGGTGCCCTACTCTAAAGCATCCACAAAACATGCGAGGCACTGTCGGTTTACAGCAAGCAGAGCGCACATGAAGTACACGTGCTTTCTCGCTGGAAAATTTATAGATTCTGCTGCCAGGTAATTTAAGTTTTTTTACATGTTGTCAATAACATTGCTCAAAAACATTTGTAAAAGCAGTTGACATACAGTACCTACTTTATGTGTTTCTCCTCTCCTCAGTGAAGTTTATTTACTTGAGGGAAAGTTAAGTCAATTAAAAGAAGCCATTTTGGTATCCCTAATACATTCCAGGAGTAACCACCACTGCTCAAACCATCTGTGAGAAAGCTCTGTTCCTGTTGCCTGTTAGTTTCCATTTTGCAGATGGTATTTCTGTTATTCCATAGCTGTCATGGTCAGGCATGGTCCTGTAGAGGGAAGCAGCTCCTCAGGTATCTAGAAACAGTCTCCAGAAGGGTTTGGAACAGGACTCCATGCTTAAATTTAATTTTTCACTCAGATTTTATCTGGTGCTGAATAAGATGTCTGTTGTGATTTTTTGCATTCTAAATCTCATATTATTTGATATACTGCTGTGACTTGACTGTCTCCCTTTTCAGGATATAGACACAGGCAGAACAACCTTTTATAAAGAGGCTATAGTTTGACTCTCTGGCAGAATTTTTTTCCTACCTTGAAAATCTGTGTATCATTCAGATTCAGTGATTAATGTCATAAAATAAATGTGTGGAGTATTAAATAGCTCAACAGATGATAACTTGACAGGACAAGCAGAATACTGTTTTCCTTCTCCAGGAGGGAATATTACTTCCTCTGAGAGCTGGTATAAGAAAACAAGTATACCTCTATGTGTATGCGTGGGGAGGTGGGGTAGATTTGCTGTCAGAGGACTGCATAATGCCAGAGTACATGGAAAATAATACTATTCACACGCTAGAGCATAACTTGGGCCAATAGTCATTGGCAGTGTAAAGATAAACAAGAAGTCATACATGAAAAAGTATGAGAAACTCCAGTGGACTGATTGTCTTCTGGCCCAGTACCTAGCAAATAAGTTTGGCACCATCGGTATGATCCTTGCTCTGTTCAGTAGTCCCTGTACAGGACAACAGGAGGGATCTAGAGTCGCCTTCAGGACTAACATACAGAATTTCCACGTATGCTTCAGTTCACATGAACATTTTATGCAAGGGAGTAAATAGATCACTAAGCATATGATAAGCATTTGCAGAATTGACTACTGTGTGCACTACCCTGTCACATATTATCATTATTATAAACCATATTCAATGGACGGTTAAAAAGAGTTAATGATTACTCCCATTTCAGACTCCTAACTCAAATTTAGTTATAGCTGACAAAATCGAGTGTTTGCACCTGTGAACTTCAGCCCACTGTGTATCTTGAGACAGAACAAGAACTCAAGTCACAGCTACTGCATCTTGTTCATATACCAATGTTTCTGACAGCTGGGTTAAGAATAACTGAAGCTAATAATAATAAATAAATAAAAAACATAGGAAAAAAATCCAAACCAAACAAGCCCTAAGACATCCCAATAAGCCTTGTACTACAAAGAGAAGGAGAACAACAGATCAGAGTTCACCTTCAGAATGAAGAGTTGGTTACTAAAGACTGAGTACAAAAAGATTCTCTTCAGTTCATTTCATTTACCCTTCCATTAAACTCCCAAGGTAATTTTTCCCAGTGAGGCCTAGGAAGTAAAAAAGCTCAGCGATGAGCTCAGTGCTGACTCTGAGAGCAAAAGAAACTACTTAGCTTCACACGCACACACATACATATTTTCATATGTACATATTTTATGTCATTCTTTTTCTCCACCACCTTTGCTTTTCCTGACATTTAATTAACAGCATGTCTCTGATGTCAAAACAAACATAAAATATAGCTGCGTGTAGGGAATGCAAACCCTAATTAAGATGAAATTTTGGACATAATATAAGACAAGCTTTACATTTTCATTGGGAAAATACTCCAGTTTATAAAATATTCCCAGATGTGCTTTTGACTCTCTAAATCTCTCTCTGTCTTGAAAAACTACAGCTTAAATTAAAAACTGCAATGGTCATCTTCTGTGAAGGAAGTTTCCTTCTTGGAATTTTAGACGGTATTTACCACTGGCCTAACTCAACTGACTTTGGTGAAGCTCAGGGTGAGATGGAGCACACCATCTTGAAAGCATTAAAGTTGTGGGAAAAATTCAGACAGAATTAATTTTTCTTTCAATTTACACTAAGGAGCAATTATCTTAATTTTGGACATCTTGAATCTACCCCAGGAAACTTCAGAGATAAGAAATTTGAAACAATAAAGAAGTCAACATTTATTTATGATGAGATTCCAAAACTCGATACTGAATCTGCTTCCTCCCTCCCAGTTCAGTAGGACTATTTGTCAAATGAAATGTTAGTTAGCACAAGTACATCAGAAGCTAGTCTGCGTCATTTTACCATTAAAAAAAATTAAAAAGATCTGTGCAAATATTGCTAGTTACTTGTATATAATTGGTTACAAGCACTAGGTAAAAAGCAAACCTGACCCCTCTACCCCCAATGAAACCACGGAAATGGACTTCCAAACTTTCCTCAAGGCTCCAGAATAAATCCCTTCTTTTTCAGAAATGTAACAAAAGCTCTTATTTAGATTCCTTGTATTTGTTGTCATAATGTTGTAGCAAATCTGAAGGCCTGCAGAGTTCTGTGCAAAGATCTCCTATACATTATTAAAAAGCACCTGCGTGGGTACTCCTGGTGAAATGCCTTCTAATGGAAAACACTTGTGGTAAGCACACTGCGCATCCCAGAGGAAGAATAATTAAAACCAGTTACTTACTAAAAGTAAATGGAAAATTTTAAGGCAGAGCATCCTGAAGACAGTGTGCAGCCTTTGTTTTCATTTATTCACATGGGTATGAAGCAGCGATCTTGTGCCTCCTTTAATATGCCAAGACCACCACCCTAACCCTAAGAAAGTCCTGAGCCCAGGGAAGGTACAAAAGGCCACCACACTAACTCTTTTTGCTTCCTCTATATGAACTAAGTGAAGTTCAAAAATTTTGCTAAGACAAAGATAGTAATACCTCTGCATTTCTGTTTAAATTTTTGTGCTGAAATGTCAAGTAGCAAATATACTGAGATTTATTAACGTGTTCTCCCCTTCACTTGCCCTTCGGATGGAAAAGTCAAAAACTCCATGGGGACAAGATAGTGCCATCAGCAAACACAGTCTGAGCTCTCCACGTACGCTTCAGGACACTCAGTCAATCCAGCAATGCAATTGTCTGAACATCCCCGGGGGAGACTAATAATTTGACTTGTGCCCTGTACTCTTCTTGTGAAAATAACTCATGCAAAGCTCTGTTTTTCATCAAACCTAACAGGAAATTTTCCAAGTCTTCAAAGAGATCTTGGTTCTGATGGGAACCCTTGTTGAGAACAAGGGTTTAAGAATAAGGCATGTGATATTAAGCTGTGTGTCCTAGCCAGGCTTTGTGTGTGCTTGCTCTTTTACCTAGTGTTTTGTAATTGGAAATGGAAATCTGTTTTTCCCCATTGCTGTACACCATGGTATGGCAACTGTATAACATTAAGAACAGCTGAACTAAAGGGACCCTTTGGTCCCAGCTCATACATATAGACTTCATCTAAGCTGGAAAACCAGGGACAAATACGCTTGTCATGTTATCCTGAGCTGTTTCTGCTCCTCTTGGTCAGAGTAAAGTATACACTTGCTTCAGCCTTGTCTTCACAAATTGTCTGCCTTGCCTTTCATGCAAATTGTGGAAAAGCAAGTCCCAATATGCTGATAATTCCATAATTTCATGGGATTTTTAAGCGTCTGTAAATCACATATACTATCTCTGAACAATGATAAAGAGCTTAGAGAAATTAAAATACAAATCTACTGGGCATTTTCAATGTTGAACATTTGGCTTCGTGTAATTGATAACTTAGGGAATTCTAGAAATTAATGAAGGAAATATCATTTGCAGTTAGAAAAGATTTAATGTTCACGATCCAAGATTGCCTAAGGTTATAGTTTAGTTTTGGGTTAGATTCATAGGTGCTCGATCTGAATGCTATTGTCACAGAGACAGTGACCTAAAATAGGGTAATTCTGATGAGATCAGGCCACACAGACAGAATTTGATGATCTTGATCCGAATAAACTAGTTGTAAACCCAGCTTCTTTCATAAAGCTTTGAGCACACACAGATGGGATTTAAGATTCTCAGGCTTTTAAATTCAAAAAAATGTTATAAACAGATTCAACTTTTAGTTTTACTCTATTAAAAAAGAAGTTTTGATTTCAGATTCTGGTTTTGATCCATCAACCAACTGATGTTAATCAAACTTAGTAGAATAACTCTTTTTCCAAGATCAGCTTTTCAGCCTCCTCTGTCCCTTTTAAAAACATACTGAAAGACTGCAGGAGAAAAATATTTACTGATCCAAATTGACTCTTGACAGCAATATTTTATGCCAGCTGTACAGAAGAGAAATACTAACTCTGTGCTGAATAACCTACTGTTCAAAACTGTTCTGAAGCGAACTGGGAAAATAAACCAGTAGGGAATTTTCTAACAATTGCTCTTCTACAAATTCAAAGATTAATGTCAGGCTTCAAATTATTTTTTCACTCATTCCTCTTTGAATGAATACCAAAGGCACTTGAGAACATCTCCTACAGCTACTTCTGTAATCTTCACATAATTGAACTTCTCAAAGGAACAGTGAAAACTCTTCCCACAAACTAGAGATGATTATAAGAGCTGATTTAAAGAGACCTACCTTCTCCCTCTCTCTGGCCCTCAAAGCACTGTGGATAAGGACTGTCTTTCTATTGCAAAAGTTAACAGGGGGCCAACAGTAGCCCAATCAAATTTAAGTTATTTAAAGAGCTATTTTTTTCAATCAGGTTCCTAAGTGTCTAAACTCCTAATGTAGAGTGCCTAACTCCTCAAATCACTGTTACTCTTCATGCTCATCACCTGCCTGATGGCTGTCTTTTGCTGAGAATGCTGAAGCAGCATAAAGAACAAAATGCACCTTGAGGTGTAGAGCTGATTACTTTGCCTCATTCCAAGGTAAGATATCATTATTTACTGAAACATGATAGCCACAATTTCTATCAGAAACAACTCAGTAGCTGAACTACAAAATGCGTACTCCAGAGAAAGAGAGACAGGTAACCCAGACCTTCTCAGAAGGATTTATTAGCAAAAATTCAGTGTGTCACTAGTGTGCATGGCTGCCTATTGTTTGGAGTTATGGCTTATGGGCCAAATGAAGGCAATTAGTACGAGTATTCCTGTCTTGTATTTTTAGGATATTTTCAAATCTGAGTGTCTCAAATTTTAAATAATTTCTATAACAGCTACACCAGCTGTCTCTTTAGTCATGAAATTGCAAGAAGACATCTTGTAATACTGCAGGACAATTTCAGTTAGGTGTTGATCTGAGATTTAAATTCATTGTACAGCCAATCATTATACACTCGACCACTGGTTTCTTGAAATTTGCCTCTTAAAGGTGTGTTCTCTTTTTCTTAGAAGCATCAGTATCTTGCTACTGAAGTCAGTTGTGTCCTGTCCTGCCACAATCCAAGCTCAGAAAAATAATTAAATCTGTATGGATTATCAATGAACTTTAGGCATAGAGATCCACTTTGTGTGCATCAAAGGATGAGGGCAGTGACATGAAAATTTTTAGTCAAACTAATGGTTTAATTACCTTCTTGCTTGGACGAGAGAGATGAAATACTGATGACATCACCCATTCAGCTACTTCCTCCCTCTTCACTTCTGAGCAAAAAGAAAGATCTACATCTTCCAGAATGGAACAGATGCCTAGGACAACGTATTTAATTACTCTAGGACACACAGATTAAATTAAAAAAAGTTATGTTCATTATTGAACCTTAGTGGATGAAGTTCATTCTTGTAAAAATTCTGATCTTTCAACTATGGATTAATTTTAAACTTCAAAGAAAACCCTTCCATCTCTAATTACAGAGAAAGGATTTAAACTAAGTCTTTATTAAAATGCCAGAATGGTCAATGAGACAAAATTTGTGGGAAGACATAGTATCTTTTACTGTATCAGCTAATAGGTCAAAAAAAAGTTGAGGCTAGCAAATCATTCTTCAGATCTTCTAATTGTATCAGTAGGTCTGGTAAAAAGCTTAACCTTCACTTGAAATTTTGTGGATCTTCTATCTATCTATCTCAGATATAACAACTCAGCTAACACAGCATGGGAAATAATTGCCAGAGAAATTACTGATTAGCGATTATAATTACTGCCTGCGTAAGGGTCAGTCAACGCATGCAACTTGAATCAATTTACACACTCCCAGGATCCATATTGCAAATGAAAATTTGTAAGTTTTCAGATATAATTTAGCTACTATGAAACAGATTTAGAGGAAAAAAAAGTCATTTTTTCAATGACCAAAATAAGACATTAATGCATCACATGAATAGCTGTCATTTGGCTGATGGTAAAGACCAAATCGTCCCAGGTGGAATAAACGATTGCATTGTCTGGCTATGTCTCTAGAAGAAAGAGCACATGCATTTTCCTTTTAGTTAGAAGGAAAATTAGTAGAAGTTATTTTCCAATGTGAAATTCATGATCATCAATAATGGTTCTTAGGACTTGTCTGTGGCCTTATTTGACCCAAGATCGTATACAGATTTGACCTTTGGCTACAGAGAAGAAACATCTAAACCAGACTTTCTTATTTATTCCTGGATCCTTATTTTATTTAATTGTTTGAGAAATCATCAATTAAAACAAGGATTATATTTGCTTATAAGCAAGTACAGGGCCCTTCCCTTCAGAGGAAAAAATGTGTTGGTAAACACATTACCTCTTTCAGGTATCCTCTGTGAAGGTGTAACTCTATTATAGCAGTGATCCAGTTTGGTTATCTGGCACTGCTGAGAAAGTAAAAAGTAGAAGATGCAAATGTTTCAGCAAAATGCTCTGGATAAGAACAGGAACAAAGCACCATGTCCTAAACGACGGCTCTTTACAGTATGTCTTCTTCTAGAAGACTTCTCAATCATCTTACCCCTAGAAAATTATTTCTCAACAATCACATGTCGAATGACAATAAGTTGCTTTTCCATTGGCGAGGCCTACCAGGTTTGACTGTGAAGACATCACAGTGTATCAGCTATAGAGTCAGGCCAAGAGATCCAACACAGAACCCAATATCTTCTCTTTCAGGATGACCAACATTGGATACTTAAGGGAAATATCGAAGAATCAAAGCAAATGTACTATGTTCCTTATCTTATCATTGAACAGCAGATTAAGGACTCTACTCAATGAACTGGTGAACCGTTGTGTTTAATAGTTCATGACTCCTTTAAGTTTTTTGATCCCATTTATGCTTTTGGTCTCTAAAACATCTTGATGTGATGAAGTTAACTTGCAGTCAGCAAACTTACTTTTGCTTAGTGACAGTAAAATCTGGAGGTACCCAGTGCTATCAAAAGCACTCTTTTCCAGTAATTTAGTGGATGTCCCTATATTCAACCCAATCTCCTCATCAGAAAAATGGACAATATACAAAAAACATTCATACTTGAAAAAGTAAGTGTAGGAAACTGGAAACTCTAAAAGAACAGTATGCTTCCCTTTTGTCCTGTGTCTTGATCCTCCTCCACACAGGTATATATGTGGCAGTATTAAGACAAAAACTACAAACGGCACAGTTGATCTCATGTCACTCTGAACATGGGTTTTTTTACCCAGTTTAGCTGTTGCCCGAAGTACTATTCATTGCACCAGTTCAAATTTTACCCGAGATGAAAACTTCACTTCTGCTGCTATTCCACATTCAATTGTGATTCTTTGTGATCATTTAACTTCATTGTTTAGGGCAAAGGTTGCAATTAATACAGAAGCAAATCCATCCCCTGATGCCAAAGAAAGAGTAAATTTATGCATAAGAGTAGACTGGGACAAATGAGATTAAGCTTATTCAGTAAAAATCCATAACAGCTTTAGCAGCAGGGTTCAGGTGACACCAGGAGTGTACCATATTACTTAGCACATTCTTGAGTGTTTTACTGGATCAAGCAAGATTGCTCAACAGCTTGTTGAATTGATGTTTAAGCAGTACTATTAGGAGAACTCACGTAGATGCCTCAATGCTTTACTAACCAGATTATAAGATTTAGCATGTGTCTAAGTGGTTTGTTGTATCAAAAATAAAACTTATCTCTTTGTTTTGTTTTCCACAGTATATCTACTCTCTGTAAGATTAGTTATTTGCAGTTGCCTGCTTCCTAAATACATTAAGGACTTGAATAGCTTGTGGAAGTATTTCCAGAAATAAAAAGTTTGTCACTGATTGCTCCTTCTTATTTTGACCCAGCATCTACATTTTTATATAACACAAAATCTGATCTTTTTTTGCTCACTTTCTCTGGACAGCTTCATTGGCAGCTTTGGGTTATCACCTCATCACATTGGGAGCAAAATGATCTGGAAGAGAGCAACAGAACTGGTTGCCATCTTTTGCTATCTATTGCATTTGCATTTTCTGCTAACTTGTTAAATTATGTGTTCAATTATATTTATATCATATAAAAATTTACAGTTTATTATTTATTACACAGATTTGATTTGGATCTGGTTCTTGAAATGTCATAAACTGATAGAAAAATCTTCTGTTTTGAGACTGCATATCAGTTCAGTTGGACCTTTTGGGGTTCTCAGATTGCAAAATTAAACTGGGATAAAACATTTAAGGTTACTATTTGCATTTAAATAAGCTTTGACGCATGGAGACCAGCAGCAGAGAATTCCACACACCCCCCCAGTTGTCAGTTCCTGAGGAAAGAATAGGATATGAGATAGCATCAAAATTTCAGCAAATAACACTTACGAACAGTTAACACATATAACAGTTAACAGTTAAGTTAGCTTTCTTTGTTTTACTCATCGCTCCTGGGAAATCTTGTATTTTGAAATCTAACTAGCAAGTTTGAGAGTAATCAAGTTGGAGCATGCTGCGACTGTATGGTGACTATCAGCACTGCCAATGCACAAGTGGGGAACTAAGCAGATGACAGAAAGACCATTCCTATCTGAATACCCTTTCCCTCTTCTTTTTCAGTATAACAAAGCTGTTTTGATCTTGGCGGTATTTTTCTTTGAAAATTTTAGAGTGTTTTCAAGAAATGGAGGGGTTGGCTTTCTTTATCTCTGATCTCAATTGCCTGATCCTGTTTTATTGGCTGTAAAACATTAATTGTCTAATAAAAAATATTCTCTTTTCCTTTTACATGTTTGAATAAAGGTTCCACAGCATACCGTGGCCTTTTTAGTCCCTTATCTAGGTTCTCCCTTCTCCATAAAATCCTTAGCACTTCAACTTTTTATTCAAGACTTTTCTTCATTATCTTCCCTGTCTCGCCTACTTTACCTATCAGGAGGCAAGAGTGGATCTGTCAGATAGTCTTTGTCAAGCAAAAGACACAGATAGTGTTCCTTTTGCTTTCCATTTTACGGTCTCTCATATTTATTGTTTATTGAGAAAATACATTAGTCAGCTCCCATCTTTAAACAACACAAACAGACCTATTCCCCAGAAAAAGGTTGTAGGTACTGAAATCCAGCATCTTTGACTACTTTGGATCAAAGGCAATCAGTTTCTATTGTGTATGTTGGCTCCAAAATAAAGACTTTCAAAAACTGTAAAAATAACAAGCAAAAACCCCCAAACAAACGAACAGAAACCCCCCGAGCAAACAAACGTAATAACATTCAACTTTTTAGGAGAAGCAGTTTCTGAATCCAGTACTCTGGTGTTACAGGGAATTTGAATAACTGTGTTAATATGTATGCTCTTTGGCAGCACTGCTACCCATGAATATGACAACTGTCAGAGCCTGGAAAGTCAGTCACTCACTACTGTCACAAATCTGCCTAAAAACAAAGCCACCATATGTTTATGCAAAGAAATGAGTTACTCTCTTGGCTCAAGTGCATAAAGATGAAATATAGAGCATTCATAAAAAAACTATAACATAGTGCTTGGCTCTCTCCCTTCTTCCTCCATTAAATTAACTTTTTTTTAAAAAAAAGATTAATATTTTCATCCATTTTGCAGCATGTCACAAAATATGGAGTAGCGTGTACTTCTAGGGAAACAAAGATCATGGGTCGTGTCATGCAACAATTATTCAAAAGACAACAAGAAAATCCAGATAGCGCACGATTTGGAGTGCTCTGTAGCATCTGGAATTCACTCCTGCAAACACGATGCCTGAACTCCCTTTTACATGGGATTTAGGTGCCCTATTGACTTTTTCTTTAAACAAACGTTTGAGCCACTTCAGCTCAGCAACTCCAAGCTTACCAAAAGGAAGCGCCAAAATAAAAATCAGATGAGTTTTTTCTCCAACTGCATTATTATTATTATTTATGAAAAAAATATTTTCTATTACTTTCTTTGCTTTAATGATCATAAACAGGTACATATGTTCAGAACAGGCTTTCATTGCTTTGTTGCAGCTTCTTACTTCCATCAGTCCACAGGAACTAACACAATAATAATACGCTGTCCAAAATGATTTATGATCTCACTCTGCTTATGCAAATGCCTAACTTTCAAATGTGAATCAAACTACTGTGGTAATGTGTCAAACAACTTGCGAAGTATTTAAACAGCTGACTACACCTGTTTCCACTTTATGAATGCTTTCAAGTTTGGGCTGCTTTGATTCAAAGCAATATGTTTAGTTTAGAGCATTACTATTCAATATGAAAATTAAAATTGCCTTCTCCTGGGTATAACAATGTGATGAGGTCTAACAGCACACAGAGCTATTAAAATGCTGAGGCTCAACTGTCTCAGACTAACTGGGTGGTTCTCGTCAGAGTAAGTGAAAGCTGTGCAGCTTGCACAGAGCGCACAGCTTCCAGAAACACCCTCCTACATATATGGAAAACGGGCACCAGAGTAAGACATATCTACAGGCCTGATTTGGCAGGCAACTGGCAGCTGGCTTGAAATCTTACAGCATTACAATGGGAGTGAAGACTAAGTCCTAGTTCACACTCTATCGCTAGCTGAATTGCATTACTTTGATAATTGAGGCTAATGCCCAACATAGGTAGGAATAATTTATTATTACTATATATGAGAGAGGGAAGGAGGCAGAAGCAGACAGCAGGCTATACAAATCACTACCATGGCCTCGGCTACTGCCGCATGCCTCCTCTCAGTAAATCGGTGTGGGCCTCCAAGAGCACACAGTAATGACTGTCTGGGTAACCACTCGCACGACAGCCCCTGGAGCGCTTCTCTCTTGTGCGGAGAAGGGGCATAACCCACATGGAAAGCACCATTCAGGTAAGTGCCAGCTGCCTTGGGTAACACTAGAAGTCACCCATGTAAAGGCTATAGCTTGAAAAATGAGCATGCAAATATCCACAACTGTATATACCTGGAGAAGGAAACTCAAGGTAAATTGCATTGCACACGTAAGCTTAGGCTCAGAATTAGTGGTGAGAAATAAATAGGAGGGATTTAACCCTGACTGTGACATACTCCTTAGGCATGCTGCTGCTTCATTCAGCTGTGAGGGCCTGTGTACCTCCTCATTTTGCATGCATGTAGGGACAGATTTTCAAAGCTGACTATTCAGTCATGGTAAATCCTGAAGATGTAAACAGAGCAGACTGGACACAAAATACACAAGGAGGTTAAATGGCTGCTAATTAGACAAGTCATGACAACTGCTATAACACCCATCACCTTGGGTAGCAATGCTGCTATGTCCAATGTTGGTTATCTGAAAGCTACCCTTTCTGGAGTGCAAAGTTAAAAATAAGGATTTTTGAAAATAGCATGTTTTCAGCTTTCATGCTCAGGGACATTGCCCAAATGCAGTCCAAAAGACTCAGATACTAGAAGGTAAGAAAATAAGTATCAACATTTTCTGGGACATCAAATAATCTAGTGTTTAAATCTCATTCATGATTTTAAAATCTTTCACTGGCCAACGCTGGAGTCAGTTGAGTCACTTACGGAAGCTACATCAGTTGTTTTCCAGTTAGGCTGGGCTAAATGAATATATTTCTCTTGCAGAACAATCAGAAATCTGTAACTGAATTCTATACTCTACATAAGCCTTTTCAATTAGACAAGACCCTCCTCGAGGCAGGTTAGGCACAGCAAGATCCTTGAAGAGAGTGGAGAACACCATAAGAAAATCAGATGGGAGAGAAAAAAAATTACTATATATGAAATGGATAAAGACTCCATTTTGATTAATATTTAATAATTTAAAGTTTTCCAAGATTGTGATATTGTTGCTTCTTGTTTGGTATCAACTGGGTTATTGTTGGGCTAAAACTGGTACCCTGCCTTTGGTGGAAAACCTTACTGTATTGCACTACAAAAGCTAGCAAAAAAAAAAAAACACAAAAAAAAAGGTAAGATAAAACTCTGTTGAGCCACTCTACTTCCCACCAAAGTTTAAAATTATTAATTTCATTTTTTTTTTCCCTGTTGGGCTTGGTCTACAAAGTTATTGAGTATTTAGTTATTAAACTTCAATATCTTCTCCCTTGTGGGAATCTGGAGACATTATCCATTTTTCTTTCAGCTGCCACTTGGGTTCAAAACTCATTCACTGAGCAGCCACTAGACAGTTCAAGCCTCCTGTACTTACCCCAAGCAGTTTACAACATTCAACACAACAGCTACAACAGAGGCCAAAGCATCAGATCTCCTGCAGAACAGACAAGGCAGGAAACGTAGCTCAGAATAACCAGTCTCCTCAGTCTGGCTAGCAAACCCTCCTGAGCAGCTGAGCCCAGACTTTATATAAGAAAGGGGAGTGACAAATCCAAACATCTGACTCAACTAGCTTTAGCGGGCCAAATGCATATATTTCTTCCAAACTTGTTTCTTGAAGACCGTCTCTGGGGGTCAAGTGGTTCCAAGAGAAACATTCAAAGCACGGCAAAGGATTTCCACATAAACACAGTTGTTGCAAACATGTACTTATTTTCCATAATAATTTGGAATTTCGTCTCATGGCCTATTTGTAAGCCCCATGACTCTGAATGACCTCATTTCTCTCTCACTCACTCTTGGGTGAAATGGTCCCTCGTTACAGAGGGTCTCCAACTTCCATTGATTTTTAAGAGCTTAAAGGACTGAAAATGATCCCTCTGTAATCCCACCCCTTCTGAATACAAGGCATACCATTTCATACAGCAGTTTCTGCTCACAGTCCATAAACTTATGATTGAATTAGAACTTGTTCTCCTTCCCCTGTTCTCCCATGGGAGACCCAGACTTGGTCTAGATACTCCAAACAGTATACATTTCACCGCTGCTTGTTCATTGCAAGGGTGAATTTTTTACTGCTGTAGGGGGATTCCTTTCAAAGCGTGTCCTTTGTTTCCAGCCCTGCTTCAGACAACTGAGGTAAGCACTGGTTAAGACACAGCACTGACTGTAATCCAGAAGTGGGCTTTCTAGGTATTACAGTCATGTAAGTAGATAGGGCTTCTACCAGTCCTGTATGGGAAGAAAAACTCCATCTCTCTGCTACCGTAATGAAGCAAGTACAGCAGAACTGGTCCTTATTTAATTGATGTAACAGAGAAAATTATGATTTATAACCTACCTTTTTCCATCTCTGATTTAACAACTATTTATAACCATATGTATGATATACATAAAACTTAGTGAAATAAATAGTAGGAATTCTTATTTTACCATAATTTAGTCACAAATCTCAAAGAGTTGAAAAAGGGAAAAAAAGGTCATGGGTTTGATGTAGCATTAGGCTGACAAGCACTTCCAGAGCCAGTCCCCAAATCGTCTATTAACATACATATTCTAAGGAGGAAAAGTTAACATTCTCCTAAAGCTGGAATTTAAATGGCTTTAGCTTTTAACATAAGACCCTTTAAATTGTAAACTAGGTGGATTTTTTTTCATTGCATTACAAATATCTGCCTATCATCCTTCTTTTCTTCTTTACAGGGAGACCTGAGCAGCTGTGATTAGTGGAAGGAATAGTGTACTTCAATATAAAATTAATTGCTTCTACCTACATTGTTCTCCCCAAGTTTATAGCTCATTTGCTGCTGGGTCCTGCACCACCTGCTCCCTCGTGTACCTAATTTTCCCTCCCACATGGCCTGGAAGGCAGAACACAAAAGGGAATCAGAGCCGGGACTTCGCTTGAGAGCCATTAAGCAGGTTCTAACAGATCTAGGAGGGTATAGAAACGTGCTATTGCAGAGGTTTTCTCCAAGATAACAGGAAATATCTGTCATAAAGTGAACGTACTTCAGTGCCTAGCTTCGCTCTAAATCAAACTCTAACAATCCCTTCTCATAAATCACCATACTACAGACAGCTGGAAGAAGTGCAGAGCACTAAATGAATTTCTTGTTAAAAAAAAAAAAAAAAGACGACTTTGAAAATTCCCTCCATCTTACCAATGCCTATATGCATGGGTTCACATTTTAGGTATGAATCATGCATTCACACACACAACAAACACACTCAGTTAATATTTCCTTTCAGAATTCAAAAGATGGGTTGTCTGTTCTTTAAAATTCCCCTCTCCGTATTTCTGTGGAAGAGAACGGGCTTATAAGCACTTGTCAAAACCGATTAGAACTAAGTGGGAGCATTTTAATACTTTGAGTAAGAGAGGAATCTCCCTTTATATGTAGGAGTCAATGTTGTATTCAGAGACGTATACCCACCCACCTGCAGTCAATGCTTCATTTGCTCTGTTGCATCCTCATTTTAATATGGAGAACTGACTGAACGCAGAAGCACGTTATTCACCAGTCACACACTATTAATTGAATTAAGCTTGCTATTTGTGAAGTTATTAAACATCCCACATAACCAGCACTTTAATGACAGATTACAAACTATTCAAGTTAAGCTTCAAAAGTAAAACATGCCCAGGTATTTTCAAATAATAATATCCTATTTATTTACCATTTTATGACGACTTCCCCATTTGCATTATGTAGCTCTTGTTAAACATGAAGAACATAAAACTCAGTGACACCTGATTTATTCTCAATATATGCAGTATAAGAATACTACATTTGACTCAAGTAGCTGTCAAACTATCCCACCTGGCAGCATGCAACATCCCTCTTATTTGACATATCCAGACAAATAAACTATTTAAAGGACAAAGAAAAATTAACATTTAAAATAAAAAAATAGAAAGTGTGAAGTAAAAATAATTTTAACTGAAATATGAGCTTGCATACAAGTTGACTGCATTTCCTCTTCAATTTGATATTTTTTGTGTGTTTTGTCTGGTTTTTCCTTTTTTTTTTTTCTTTAAGCATACTTATTTGAAACATCAACACAAAAGATGCCTGGACCATAGGACTCCACACCCATCTAACACCTGATCAAATGTCAATTAAATCCTTGGCAATAGTCAAATGCATTTCCACTTGTTTCTAACAAAGGCACAACTACAGTCTTCGCAATTCAATATTTTTAAATGTTACTGGGAAGTATTCCAACATCCTACTGTGTGAAACAACACCTGCAATGCCTTAAGAAAGAGGAAAACCATCCTCCAAGTAGGGCTAAGCAGGTGTGTTGCTCTTGCAGAAGACTATTTCTTGTAGTAACGCCAAGATATTCGTCAGCTGTATGGCACTAACTCCCTTGGGAGCATGGGGTAATACTTAATAGGAACGACACCAGGGCTGATAATGGCAGCATTACTTTAAGTTTCAGACACAGAATTTCAGTTTCTGGGGAGGATCGCTAAGCATAGCGGAAAGTGGAAGTGAAATGGCTTATTGGAGTGAGTCCAGCAAAGGGCTGTAAAGATAAGGGACTGGAGCATCGGACATACAAGGAGAGGCTGAGACAGCTGGGACCATTAAGCTCTGAAAAGACTCAGGGGAGTTTTACCAATGTGTGTAAGTGTCTGACAGGAGGGTGCAAATAAAATAAAGCTAGGCCCTTTTCAGTAGTGCCCAGTGAAACTTCAAGAGGCAACGGGCGCAAGTTGAAAAACAAGAAATTATTTAAGTACAAGAAAGACCTGTTTTTTTTGTTGTTGTTTTTTTGTTTTGGTTTTTGTTGGGTTTGGGGCTTTTTTTGTTGTTGTTGTTTCTTTGGCTTGTGTTTTTTTGGTTTTGTTTGTTTGTTTTTGTTTGTGGTTTTTTTTGTTTTTTTTGTTTTTTTTTTTTTTTTTTGAGAGAGAGAGTGACTAGACACTGTCACAGGTTGCCCAGAAAGGCTATGAAATCTCCATCCCTGGAAATACTTAAAACCTGACTAAGCATGGCCCTGAGCAACCTGCTCCAGCTGACCCTGCTTTGAGTAGAGGGTTGAGCTCAAGCATCTCCAGAGGTCCTTTCTTGCCTCCACAATTTTGTGATTCTGTGAACTACTCTAACACAAATAGGTTTGAAATTTTCTCCATTACTAATCCTGCTGTACCTGTTACACATATAAATGAAAGCTTCACATGCTGAATCAACCAACCCGGCATCTTTTCTCAGTGCTGCGCTCAAAACCAACCCCCATTTATAGAGGTATATTCACGCCACCCCAGTATTTAAGAGGGATGCATGGGAGGGTAAACCTGAGAACTTCCTCTTACGGTGTGGTAAGAAAACCTAGCAAAAAGGGAAAGCATACAAAGGTGTGATTGCTGTAGAAAAGGTCTGTCCAAAAGCTCAGAAAAACTTTGACAGATAGAAATGAAGGCACAATCATTACCTATTTTTTGACCTGCTTCAATAGGAAAATGCTCTTGCACCAGCTTCTACTGCAGAGGGCTTTGTCCTGTTTAAATCAGTCCCACTCCACTGCAGGTATCCCATCTGTTTAAAGAGAGGCCTGGGTCAGCTCCCACTATACATTAATGACAATACCAAGTTAGATGCCCTGTCTTCTTACACAGTCCAGTGAAAGCAAACAAACCCCTTACTGAAAAATGCACAACAGTACTTCCACGAATGTTTCACTTATGTTTTAAGAAGTAGTGGCTTTGCATATCTCCATGCTTTTTTCCCTCCTTTTCTTTCTTTCTCTAAACTCTTCCTCCTTTTCTTTATCCTCTCTCCAAGCCAATTTTTATTTATACTCTTGTATTAAGAAAAATTAACGGGAAAAGTAAAGATTACCCGGGGATAAAAACAAAAAAACCCACAAACTTAGAGGAAAGCATAAACTGTATGAAAAGCAGGAAAATACTTTCTCGACAATCTAAACAATTTTAAAATTGAAATTTTATTAGATTTCAAAAATTACTGCTTCCACTCTGGAAGTAAACACATTGCATTGTGCAATTCTGCCCACTCCAGGCACATCCATGGCAAGTTAAGGGCTAGCAGATGTCTTCATTAGGAACCACAATCCTGCTTACGCGTAACTGAAACTCTGTGAAAGCTGCACTTCAGCTGGAGACCAGGAGAAAAAACAAAGTTATCACAATAAAAAAAAAAAATCCTTGTAGCTACACAAGCTGACATGTTTTTTCCATTTATTTAATCTTAAACCCCATCCTGTAGAAACTTAGGGTCAGATGAGGAATTCTGAAGTAAAGCTTAATGACCATGAAAGCACTTGCAGCTCTTATCTCATATTATTTTGCCAAGACAGACTACGAATAAAAATTATACCTTCACATAACTCAGCAGCCCTGAGATTTCTAGATCAGGTTTCTCTTTTTTTTTTTCCATAATGGTCTGCACAAAGGGCATTTCCCAGCAGCCTGGCCCCATGCTCCAACACCCAGCGAAGAAGGAGAAAAGGCTCGACAATAGAACTGATGCACTGATGACAAAATATCCTTTGGCTTGGAGCAGCTCATTGTTTATACGAGAGGGGAAGGATGCCTTGCCCAGGTCGGCACCTATTAAGCATAGCACACTATGCCGTGTCACATCCTCTGGTGGCCCTAAAAATCTCCTGAATCTTTATGCGGCTTCTGCAGAGAGAGCACTTCTGGTCAGGGGGATGCAAAGGCTGGACTGAGTTTTCCTACAATTTCTTGGGAACCCTCCCCTCACAGAAGACAGTGTCAGACTCTCCCTTTTTAAAAATACCTTGCAGGGCCTCAAAACTTTGTTTACAGCAAGTATCATTAACAAAGGCTTCCCATTAAATAAGAACAGAGCTGAACCTCTTCATCAATAAAAGGTACCTCTTGCATGAGTGACTTGGGTAAGACAGGAGATATCTTTGCAGCAAAGCACTGCTGCTGAACGGCAGCAGCCAGCTGATAGCAGCACCGCTGAACTGACGAAGAGCGGCTGGGGCCCTGCCTACCTGCTTTATGCAGCAAGAGGAGCAAGGGCAAGCGACTGGGGGGTCAGAACTCAGCTCTTCAAAAGTGCAATGCTGCAGCTACGCCATGCCTTTGCCCAGGGGTGGTCTGCCTCCACCCACTTCTTGAATTTTCTCTCTTTTCTTTGGGAGAAGGTTTCATTACTTTGCTGCCAGGCATACTCAGTTGTGCCATTTTGCATGGTGTTCCTGTTGTATCAGGGGTGATACTTTGGGTTCCCTTGGAAGTCATATGTTCTTGGCTTTACAGTATTCGAGATCCAATGAGCCACATGAGTCTTCCTTACTGGGGTTATGGTCAAATACCAAAGCACATCTCCTGTTGATTCTTTCCAATTCTGTACTTACTGAAATAAGAGAAAAGTATATACAGAACTCTATTTATAAGACAACACAAGTTATGTACAGCCAGTTTTTCTTCACGGGAAAACAAACCAATATTTTCTTAGTATTGTCAAAATTAGGAAAAGTATTTTTAGAGATGTTATAAATAACTCATTCTGGCAGAGTACAAAATTGCTTCCTCAGCATTTATTTGAGCAAAAATCTGTTTTCAATGGAGCCACAGCTTCACATGTCTAATTCATGTAGCCTGAGCAATATCATAGAAGACAGACATTTTTTATCCTTTGTGGTGTGCTTTTTTTTTTAAATAATAATAATAATAAAAAAAAGCTTTGTTTTAAGACTTGGTCATGAACCAAACCATATCATGTTCAAAGTTCGTGGAAAAAATCATGAATACACGAAATCCAGACACAGAATATCTTTCATTGATTTAAGCTTTAAATTTTGTCTTGTACATTTAGGAAATGTGGAAAGGAGTTCAGATAATAAGTATAAGAAAGAACAGGAATTTTCTAAGCTTTCAGCCAAAAGGTTGAGCCTTTCTTAATTAGGATCATCCCTTTGCACATCATTTAGGGACTCCTTAAGGGATACAATTAAGTTGACTATGGTGCATGATTTTTCCATGAGTTCAGCCTTTCTCACGGCTCAGTAAAACACTCTTTAGCTAGAGCTGTATATGTAACATTGAAGCTCTTCCACACATTGTTCTTCATTTCTAGAGGTGTCAATCGCCCCGAGTCCTTGACTTTTCCTCTCTGCTTCACATAGCTGAACTATGAAAACATTTATTTTCTGCTCTTTCCAAAACTGTCAGGAGTAAAGTTTTAAACCCTGAACTAGCAGCTGTACATAAGCAAATCCTTAATTTTAAGCACTTGAGGAATCACAGTGAATCAATGGGACTTGTCACATACTCAAGCACCAGTTGCACCTTTGTATCGCCATAGGCCTTTTTGCTTGGGATTTTCTATCTGGTGTACCTATGCATTCAAAGGTGCTCAGATACTAAACAGCATTAGTCCCATGGACATCAGCAGGCTTTAGTTTATAGAGCTGTGAGCCTTAAGAGCCATGTACTAAGTTCTAATATTTGAAATATTCCATCCCATTAGAAGATATGTATCCTTTCCTCCAAAGTTGATCTTTGCTGGGATGGAGATGCAGCTGTAAACAAACAAACAAAAAAATCTATTCCTGTTATAGGATCTCAGGCAACAAATAACTGTGGCCAAACTATGTGTACTTACGCATTTTACTATGCTAGAAATAGAGCCAATTTTCACTTAAAAATAACATATGTAAAAAAAAATCTTAACCATCACTGAAGAAATATATGTCCAGACTGATGGACATATGTACATCATCTAAGCCACTAACATGTGATAACCAAAAATAGCTGCGGTAACGTACAAGAGATTTTGACTCAAGGGCCAAATGCTCTCCTTTACAGGGACTGTCAGAGGCATATTGCTGTCCTTCCTGCAAGGAAATATAGCACTTGGCTGGTGCATACCATGCATCCAATTTGTGCTAGAGACTTCAGCAGTGCTCCAAAGAGGCTTCGCTTACTTCTTACCTAAAGGGATACCCCTCCTGAAACCTGACGTACTAAAAGAATGCCATTTGACAGAGGTGTTGTCACTCTTTGACCTACTCATTTGTACTTGCTCACACCCATTACTCTACTATGATTTCTTGCCGTTAAGGCCCTGCACCCTTGTTCTTGACAAACACTGGGAAGGGATCTCCCACCCTGGCGCAAGGCAGGCCACCAGAAGAAGCAGGTGGCAGTTGTGAGCAGAGGATGAGAGAAACCCAGAAGAGAAAGCTGTTTGGGAAGTAACGAGTACAAGAGCTAATTTATATTTTAATGATTAAAGAGAGATTAAAGCCAACAGCATCATGATTTTAACTCTGCAGCTGGTGGATTGCTTTGTCTTCTGGTCAATGAAGCTGAATTATGAGACTGAGGGAACTTCAAAAGTGTTAAAAGATGTTATAATAATAACAATAATAATAAAGGGAGGTCTATAATTACAGAGAGATTATTGCATATAATACGTAAGTGGATTGCACTTAAACAGCCTCATCAAACCACTTTCCACTGCAACTCATTGATGCCACAGATGAGGACTTCAGGTGGGAGGATAAGCTAGAGGAATGGATGAACACTTAAGAAACAAAGTCCTCGTTTTCATGCTAATGTCGTTGTGCAGTTCAGAAGAAGGGGAGAGAAACAGTCTTTGTAGAACATTGTGATAGCAATGCAGCATTGCAGGGGAGGAGGAACCTCCTCTGGTGTAGCGATGAACTGCTTCAAATGAACACTTAACAAAGTTGTTCATGAGACAGCAGCAGCTGTAAGGCTTCTGCAATCCCAGCACATTTCATTATGATTGCAAAATAAAAAGAGTCAGTATCTGTCTGGTATAACCAGAATGACAGAGATTCTTCAGGGATTGGGGTATTTTGATGTTACTGTCTTTTCATCCTTCTCTTGTTAGACAGCAAGAACAAGCTATACTCTCACGGGACTGTTCAAAAAGACTTCTCTTTCCTCATAGGGAATGGTTAGTTGAACTCCCTATAATATTAAAAAGTGTTATTAAAGTTTACATTTTATGTCAGAATATGAAAGAAGCCCTGTCCCAAACAGCCTTCTAGTTCTGCTTTGGACATTCTGCACCACCGCGACTCCTTTCAGCTTATCACCTTCCTCTGCATCCTGCCTCAGTGAAACTGCTCTGCCTGGCAAAGGCAGAAAGACAGGCCTGGTCCAAAGGGCTGGACAGACTTAATAGCCACTGTATAAGAGATTAAATCACTGCAAAAAAAAGTGCTATGCCTTCTATCCTCTGTCCTATCACATAGAGAAGGGAAAGGAGAACAGAGGGCTTAAATATCTTGACCTCCCCCCTCCCTGCTTTTCAGGGCATGCTAGCCTTGTTTCCTGCTCCTTGGTCACAGCAGTACACCTGGGGCAAATGCTTCGGCTTTCCTGTGGATAGAAGACAGTGCTATAGCTCATGACACTCCTTTTTTGCTGCAGTGTGGTGGATTGTTCTGATGACAGAGGTACACAGAGCCCTAGAGGTAACCACAAAGCAAGAGTGGTGCTCATCCACCCCACCACGACCCTTGTTCATTTTGAGGCTGCATCCAAAGAACAACACTTCTGTTTCAGGTCTGGATTCAATCTAAGTAAGCAAGCTTCTGCTGACTTCAGATAATTTCCAGTAAAAGAAGCTGGTATCTAACTTCCAAGCTCCTATGAAGTGCACAGGGGGAAGCAGGTACCATAAACTACAATCTAAAGCAACCATACTAAAGAAGAGAGTTGTCTCTTACTGTACTGTACCAGTTCCTGATGCTACAGTTTACTCCCTCCTTGACTTCAGACATCAGGAGTCCAGTAAATAAGCTCTTTTGTTCTTCAGAAAGAAACCAGCTTTTATGATCATATTTAAACTAAATTCTTCTTGCTGTATACAGTATTCAATTATATTAGGGATGAGTTGATTTTTAATTATGATTAAACTATGACTAATCAGGCTTCATCACATCTGGGGCTGCTCAAGCTTTTTATATGTTCAGAAAGTGCTTCTTCCTGAAGTCAAAGGCCTCAGCCCCATTCAGCAATTAAGCTAGACAATGTTCATCACCACCACTTAGAGTTCCCCCGACTCAAGCAGTATTTGACCTGCAGTTATGTGCATTCCTGTGAAAAATTTAAACCACTGGGGTAAATTCTGCTATTAGCCTTTGTCAAAAGATTGGTTAAATATGTATTCTGTCATATGTAAAATAAACAGTGGGAATGTGACTCTTTTGTACATGAAGCAGCACGTGTTCCTTCCCATCATGACACATTAGTTTGCCTTTATGTTCCGTACACAAGAGATTTAGTTCACCTCCCTGTCTAGATTTCAGATTTTTCTTCAGTCTCTTACACAGAGCAATGCTGATAGTTCTCTGAAGAAAGATTATATAAACTTCAACAAGGGGCCAAATTCTCAGCTGCCATAACCTGGTGTTACACCAAGGTCAGTAGAACAGCACAGATTTACAGCATCATAATCATTCAGACATAGGACTCAATCCCATCCATCAGTGTTTCATATCTTGCATCACCATTTGACACTCAATTCTAAAGACAAAATACAAAGATGAATTGAGCCCTCTGGGTTTTTTAGCTACTAGAAGTTGCACTACTTAACAATGTAATTAATCTTTTCTATGGGTTGTTTTTTCAAACTAAAAAGAGGAGTTGTCATAGCATCAATGTCTGCTGATTTTTTTTCTTCCAGTTCTGTCCTTTGTGCATATTTGCTAGTTTACACTTAATGTTAATTCCTCTCATTAATTTCTTTCATGCTTTTGTTAGTTTGCTGCCTAAAGTCAAGCTTCAAATAGATAGCTGTATTGAGACAGTCAGTTTAGTGGGGTGAAAGATGCATTTCATGGTTTTTTTAGTGAGGAATTGACAATCACACAGTAAAGTAACCATATGGTGTCTAGCACGATGGATCTGACTCTTGGCAAGTTGTTCTTAAAGACCACAAAGATAGTTTGAACACTGAAAAACCCAAATATAATCACATTAATTCAAATATCTGCAGACCTTGGTTTTCATCAAAGATCGTAAGAAATTGCTAGTTATAAAAAGTATTTCAGCCATTTCACTTTGGGGGGGGGGGGGGGGAGTGAGGGGCAATACATATGACTGCTACAGTCCCAAACAATTCTTTCAACCACTCCATCCAATGATAACTCATCAGGCAACAGCACAGGTAAAATAAGAAATGAACATAATAAAGATAATTTTAGATTTTTTTTTTGGCACCTTTTAATCTTTAGATTGCTTTTGCAGCCTTATTTCCCCCTCTCCTTTCCAGTTTCTCCTATTTAAAGACTGATTCCAGATTCCACTCAAAAGTGGAAAACAATCCAAACCCAGCTCCATCATCTAACAATTTTGATGGTCACATTCTTTTGTATATTACCAGATTTATCTGATTTACATTGAGGTTCAACATAAACCTCTCTCTCAGCAAGATTTACTCATGCTTTCACTTCTATGTATGCTAACACATCTATTAAACTCTCAGTAATGCTGATCACACATACAGAATTAAGCCCATGCTTAAGTATTTGCAGCATCTGGGCCTTAGGGCCAAATTTTCCCCCCCAAGGTATTTAGGCATCTCTGTTCCTTAATCATTTTTGGCAGCATACAAATAGATGAAGATTTGCATATATTTACCAAAAGCATACTGCAGCCTGCAGCTATTGTAACTTTACTTGTAGAAAAGGTATATGATTTTTTCAGAGTTGCAAAGCATCTCAGCTACCAGGTGCCTTTTTGTATTTAACAAAAGCTAAGCTTGACTGAAGTATAGAGAGAAAGATCTGCAGTGTCTCACTTGACACATGTACTGATGTATCTCCAATCAAAGCTATCTGTAACACCAGCTTAATCAGTTAGTCACCAGCCTTGGAGAATAACTCATTAAAGAGAAGCACAAAAGAGAAGGCAGCTCAATAGCATTTTCAATGATACATAAATAAAGCTGCCTTGTCATGGTAAATTCTGTGTAACTGGGAAAATGGTATAAAACATGACATTGATCTAGAAGCTTGGTACCTCAGGGCACAGAAAGGGGAAAAGCCATTTAATCACTGACACTGACTGTCTCCATGATCTGGTAAGAAGCTCATGCCAGTAGCTGTGACCCATTGGGTGACCCTAAGTCAAATGGAATGAGCTCTGTACTCCAAGGGAACATGGCTGAGTGATAATGAATCTGGTTTGATGTGAAACAAGAAAGAAAACCCAACAAGATTTAACCTGCATGCAAATGCAAACCTATTCATTCTCTACCTATTCTATCCTACTCTGTGGTTACAAACATTTCTGAAAAAAAAAAAAAAAAAAAACAAAAAAAAAAAGAAAGAAAGGAAGGGTTAGTTTGGAATAACAGCCTTCCAAGGAAAGTTCTTTGCAGACAACCTATGTTGGAAGATCACTATGCTAGCAGTAAATTCATTATAACATTTACTAACATTTGCATGCACAATATCTTCACTTTTCAAATACTATTGATTTCCCAGGCACCTTTAACACTTGGATGAAAGAGAGGCTTTGAAATATTACCCATCCTGATCGATTTCCCTCCTATCCTAGAAACTTCCTGACTAGTTGCTAAGAACTTAGTTTCTACTGTTGAAAACAGTTGATAATTGAAAATTACTTTTTACTATGAAACTTTAAAATCAGTCCAGGTTAATAATGCTCAGTGGGGTTTATTTTATTCCATTTATTTAATTTTATATTTATGTATTTCTGACCATTACCATATTGCTTGGCTAGTATTTTGCTTCCTTTACCTCAAGCGCTTTGTAAAGCACAACGCAAAGAGTGTCATTAAATTCTGGTGACTAGCCACAGAAAGGATAACAACTGGGAAACTTGGAGGTAACTAGAAGCAGGGGGACTTCTTGTTCAAAGACAAAGAATCAATGAAGCAATCCTCTATTCATTGTAAAGAGCTATCAATCCTAAAATGACTGTATTGTGAGTTTCAGTTTGTGGTTTGTTTTTTTTTTTTTGTAAAAAAAAAAAAAGTCTCCAAAGTAACCCTGTTCAGCAAAAACCACGTTGATCAACCAGAACAGTTGTGAGCCTACTCTAAAGGACTGGTCAAACAAAGACTGGATAAGAAGGGCTAATGCAACCTTTACATGTCTAAAAAAAAGCACAGAGAAGCAAGGACACCATCTTGCCTCTGCACACAGCACCATGTCTTTACAAAAGCACTGCATGCAGTGTTGATAGCTGCAGGTCAAGAACAATACAGGTATACAAGAACATCAAAATGAGATCCTAGAAAATAAGCTTTATAATGTAAGGCTCAAGGAACACAATCCATGCAGTTTATTGAAGAGAAGGCTAAAAAGGTCACCTAGTCAGCGTATGTTGCTACCAATACACAGAAGAGGAACAACAGCAAGGCACAGGGGTTCAATCTCACAAAGAGGTATATAGCAAGACCAATGACAGAAATTGAAGATAAACAAATCTAATCTCAACATGAAACACAAAGGTTACTTTTTGCAGGAAAGACAAGTAAACTGACTTCCCTTTATCAGAAGATTTGTTAAACTTTCACCCTCACTTAGAAAGGAAAAAGTTATACTTTAGTTTAGCTTCCCAGGAAAGCCTAGATGATGGGATAAGCAAAGACAAGCACAGCTATCTGCCTCAGAGCATAAGCTGTGCCAGTGGGCAGCTGTGGTATCTCAAACTCAGGCCTTAAGCCATCAAATAGCTAAGTTGTCCTCAAATTCCAAATCATAAATTCAAGTGAACAGATGTCACATAGAGGTTTCCACACAAGGAGGAAAATCGTTTTCTCATTGCTGTGAACAAGGAAAGCCTTAATTACAGGAAAGCCACTGTACTCCCGTTTGAGTGAAGATCAGACTGGAAACCACACAAGAAATTAATGAAGTCAAGGTACTCAATCCAGCAATGGGAGCTTTTAGCTCTGGACATTCATTATTGCCTTAGAAGTTAGTTGTATTGCAGAATATTCTTGCCCATAGGAAAAAATGAAGGCTATAGAAATACCGGTGGCTTCCTCAGCCAAAGAAGAAGAGGATCCTTCCTTCCCCCCACACCCCCTCCAGTAAAAAAATCTCCTTATTCAAACATGGCACCAAAGGCAGGATTTACCCTCAGATTGCTAACATAGTACAAAACAAGTCATGGGGTGCAGTTCACCGAGGTAAGGCCTGGAGGACAGATATCACCTTAGTGTAGCCCATGTTTCCTTATACGTGATTGGACATCATGCCATATGTAAGACTAGGCACCCTTTATGCGGAGTCCAGGTATTGTAGAAAAAATAATCATATTCTCATTTATTTTACTCACAACAGAGCTTATTAATTAAATTTAGTCTTGTAAACACCTAGCTTTACAGGCTGCATCTATCTGCCTTAGTATTTTAGTTGACTTAGGAGTACACTTTTAAATGAAATCGTTCAGTCTTCTGTACTTACTGAATTTTGATTCACATTTTGCAGCTGACTCAGAGCACGCAAACAGGATCCATTTTGCATCAAGTTAACCAGAAGGTCCATTTCAGTACCACATACGAATACAACCCAACTGCAAATGGACAGTTAGGCCACAGGACCAGACTGCAGCTAGCCTGAAGTAGCCCTGTGAAATAGGTAAAGACTGTCATTGGGTCCCCAGCACCAGGTGTTTTCCTCTCCAGTACTCCTCTTACTGAGCTGTACTACTTACTGAAGTACTTATAGGCATGGAGATCTATGCATTTCTAGGGAGGAAGCACAATATAAGTCAAAGTTTAAGCAGTGTAAACTGCCTCATACATGTGCTTTGCCGAGGCAAAAGCTTCATCTAAAGGCTCCAGTCTGGCAAACTCTTGTGATCTCTCCCTGTCTGTCTGTATGCAGAATACCACATGCAGCCAGACCATTGAATTGCTTCAGGGTGAACACACACCCTGAAGACTACAGGATTCTGTGCTTAAGGTTTATTTTAAATTGTGAGAGAACATGGTTAAGGAGAAGGTTTACCATGACTTTTAAAAAAAAAAAAATAAAAAATGTTTGTCACAAAGTTATCTGACAACAAAAGACAAATTACAGAACTTCAAAACACTGTAATTGATCGAGTGCTTTAACTGTGAGACTTAAAGTGTCGTGTTCCAAACCCCATCTTGACTTAAGCGGGGGGGGAAGCTATTTTTTCCATATTAGTCTTTTGATTGTGCCATGAACATTGAACAGAAGTCCCAGATAGCTGCCCTCTCAGAGGATGCATAAAAACAAATAGATTACCTAATCACCATCATCTAAGTTTCTCATTACCTATTTTGAAATGTATAGCAGCTCAGCTTTCCTTTCAACTATATCTTTAAGTTGGCTCTTTCACTTCAAGAAGAGCACAATAGAATGCCAGATCATTTTGAAAAGTCATTTCAGCGGATTATTTTCATTATACATCATGCTGGATTGCTTAAATGTCTAGTCAGATACCAGTCTCACCCGAGCCCTGCACGATACTGATTTGCTCCCCGACATTACCTAGATCCCCAAGGTTTCTAGCAACAAAACACAGGATGCTGCGTATATGGGAGAAAGTGACAGCCTAAGGATTAACCTGCTTGTTGATATTCATGTTCCAGCACATCCCCTGACAAACCGAATACTCCAGGGGTCAGGCTTCATTCTAATCAGAAAAGAGAGAATACAGATTGTTTTGATCAGAACTACATGTGTCTGGAAGGCTAATCCAAAATTAATTAGATCTGGGCTGCATAATATTCATTTGGATTTGTAAACATGGTGACGGGGGTACGAGGATTATGCAGATAGAGAACAGATAAGGTAACCAATTTGTAGGTTGATGATGCTTTAATAATGTCACAAATGTACTCCTTTGTCTTAATAATTGCTAAAAATAAGGAATATTTTGCTGTAAATTAGTGTGTGTAGACAGAAGTTCATTCAAAAACGAAGGTGTCTTAACAGTGAGAATGAGATACAGATAGAAATGGTCTTAGCAACCATTATTTAAACAACATTCAAATGAATGTTTCCATTCTGTATCACAGTAGTCAGTTCAGAGCAGTACAGCCTTTTTTTAAAAAGACAACTACCTTTGTTAACTAGAAACAGATACTGAATTATTTTGAAATAATTATTACTCACAACCTTTTTTTAAACCATGAAGCTGACTTTCACGTGCTGCAAGCTGACATAGTGCTATTGATTTCAGTAGTGATACAATAGTAATTTAATTTTTAAGCAGCTTCCCCCCCCATCAACTGCACATCAACCTTCACGAGTCAGTAAGAGAAAAAACAGTAGCGTTCAATAATCAAAAAAACCCAAACCCAACAAAAAACCCCAACCAAACACTTTAAGTTACAAGAACACCAGGACAGCTGATAATACTGTCCAGAGAAACAGACAGATTATCTGCCTAATTTCATGTGGCCTGGGAGGGTTTTTTTGGGGGAAAAAAGTCCTCTGCAGGATTCACCTGAGGAGATGAGACACATATTGCAGACAGATTCACAGTCTGCCTGACACAAAGCGTTGATCAATTTACAAGGATGGAATAGGAATGAGAAAGCATGAAAATGGAAACTGCGAGCACTTACGAATTTGTTAACAAAAGCGCCTTTTCGCAGACCAAGGTCATCCTTATTCAGCTGCTAGATTACACATCTCCCCCCTCCCCTTCCCCATCAACACGAGCCAAGCAGGATAACAATCTTCACTTGTGTTATGAGAATGTCACAAACAGACCATTTCTCATTTTCGTTTTACAAATGGATTAGTGCTGTGCCAATTCATGACCCCGTTTCAATCTGTGTTCTGAGTGGAGACTTATCTTTTTAAAACTATACTGAGATGTTATCCTGTTACATATATATTAAAGCTCAATTGTTCTACATATAGAGTTTTCAGATGAAACTATAATACAAATATTTCAAAGAGGACTGACTAGAAATAACTTCAGAGAACTGCATGTTTGACAAAATGTCAGGCAATGGCCCCAAAAGCTGAGAGAAGATAAGAAAGATCAAAATGCTTGCTTAATGAACAAACCTTTTGGGACAGATTTGATGCTGTATCTGTACAATCCTAGTGCCTCGGCGACCTGACTTGTGACTGGTTTTCATCAGTATTATTGCAATAAAGGAGTACATCACATTAGGGAAATTGTTTCAGAAGAATAAGCAAGAGAGAAAGTTAAAATGTGGAGGGGCTCCCTCCTCACCCCCCCACAAGAGAGTAAAACTGTAATCCTGTAAACACTTTCGACACCTGAGCACAGTGCCCCCACAGAATTTGCTTTTGGGAAAATGCATTCCTCAGTGTTGTTATACACATTGTCAAGAGGCCATTTCCTTCCTCACCTGTTTACTGGAGCTTACTTCAGACCTCACTGTCTTTGTAACCAACCAGTTGACAGCTGACCTCTGTAATACCTACTTCAGTTCTTGGCAGGCTCCAGGCAGAAACAGTACGAGGTATGCTAAAAGCAGAATACTCACAGAAATAAATAGGAAAAAAGCTAGAACAAACATTTTCTTTTTTAATATCAGCAAAGTCAAGAGAGTATGCTGCTGTGATATTTAATACTGCTGAACACAATCCAAAGAGGATTGTGCAGCATCTGAACAGACTGCTAACAATAAAAAGGGTATTTGCAAAGAAGAAGAAACAGAGCAGTGATGTAGTAAGGCTTACTGTATTATACACAAGCTAAAAAGAACTAAAAAAAGAGCTAATCATAAGTTCTTTCAGAAAGAACAACATTAGAACATTTTTACACTAACATATTTTACTCTCAAGAAGCCAGCAGATATCAACTCCTAATTTGCTTGCAGCTCGCCATCCATCTACATAAAGTGGTTTCCACCAAAGATGCTTACCTCAGTTTGAAACTGAAAACAGATACTGGTACAAAGCACTTCTGACAGTGATACATGCTGTTAAGCACAGAAGCCTAGATTTGTGCAGTTATTCCACACAGCTATGCTAGAGTAAGGTTAATCCAGCAAATATCCCCAAACATCCATACAGTTAGGAATAAAACTTAAAGATTCAGACAAGAACCTCAAAGCTCACCAGAAAAATCAAAACCTTGGGGAGCAAAATATGCTCAAAGTCATTAAAAATATTTTGCCTCCTTGGCCTAGAAAAATGCCAAATCAGTGCCAAGCAAGGCAAAAGCAGTAAGTAATATGATGGGGATTCAATATCACGTATCTTCACTTAAAAGAGTAGCCGCAAATGGAGAGACAGGGTTCTGTTCTGAAAGTGTGAACTTGTTCTGGGAAATACAAAATTTCTCATTGCAAAGACTTATACACTAGTCTAGTTTGAAAGCTACGACCTTACTGTGAAAATGACAAGCAGTACGGAGTAAGTTCTTTAAAAGGGCAAGCCCTGATAGTAGGTAGCACAAGCAGCTTAGAAGGGGAGAGAATCAGGACTCACTTGATACCTGGTGTTAGGGGAGATGCACCTTACTGGGCCTTTTACCCTGCCCTTGGAACAATAAGATTAAAAAACAAAACCAAAAATCCCACCACTGCAGGCTTTGGACTCCACTTTGGATCCTGGCAAATACAAAAATGAGAAGCTAGGATAGTACAAAATTCTGGTCCTCTTTGAAGAAGTTGCTGTTGGTTGAGCAGCTGTCACACCTGCCTGCACCAAACCAGATACCAAAAGCCAACAAAAGTGTCACTGATGCAGGTCAGCCACTGCTTAGGCTTAGCTGAAGTACTTGCTTTAAACATCTTCACTTCCAAAATACTGTGTGCCTCAGGCTTGGCAACATCCGCAGGTTTACAGAGGATCTACTTTAGGGATAGACTGGGAACACAGAGCATTTGCCTGGACCATCCATGAAGTTAATATGTTCTTGGCTGCATGTGCTTCCCAAGCCAGGTTGTTCACCTCCATGTGCATTCTGTGAATCCAGCTCCTCTCACACTGAAATAGTATTTCTGGGACTGCACTGTGAAATATATAAATAAAAATAGTCTAAAAAAAAAAAAAAATCGCATGTCCTTTGTTCAAACCTGAATTCAGTTCAGAGCAGTCCCATGGAGAGCTGTGCCAGCACTCACTAACACAAAGGGGGAACAAGAGGAGCTAGAGCCGAACACATTTTATCCTGAAAGCATGGCATTATTTAATTTAAGGAACACCCACATTTTCCTTCAGACTCTCTGGACTGCAGTGGTTATTTCTCTGTGTCTGCTCCTCTCCATGTGCACACACACAGAGCCAACTAGCTAGCTGTTGCAATGCAAACATTTCTGAGCTAGCTTTAATCTAGCCAGTTGGGAAAAAAAAAACACCATATAAGCTTAGTGCAGTTATACAGACTGCCTGACTGAGCAGAATAAATCCCTTCCTTTCCAGTTTCATCAAAAACTTCTATTTCCTGAGCATCACTGTCCTAAACATACTACGCTTACACCAATCAATGGGAGCACAGACATACTTTGGAGAGACAAATCACCTGCCGTCAACAAAACATGATTTTCAGTAAGCACGATCAATAACATGCCAACATCAGTTGTTACTAGAACTTATACAAATGACACCAAACATCATCGGTTGCCACAGTATCATAGTGTTCATCCATTTAGGTAGAACATATAAATAACCTGACTGAGAAAAGTTCAAGATTTTATTTTGGAAATTCATGTAAGCATAATGAGGGACATATAAAGTGATCTATGACAGCATTTTGCCTCATGGCAAAACACAAAGATTAGACAGGAAAAAAAAAAAAAGCACGTGGATTAGAAAGTGATCAAGTAACAGAAACTATCCAGCTGAAAACATGCAAGTTTAAATAGGATACAGAATATCTAGTCCATAGGGAAGACATGTCAGCAGTTAGAAGTGAAGATTTAACTCTGGAAATCACTTCACAAGCAACTGTTAATATAAAATTTGCATTAAATGTAGAGTAACAATCCTAAGGTGGATATAGAGACATTTAGCATGAGTGTTCTTCCACACTTTTACACACCTTTTGTGGTGAACATATGGGAGCAGACTGTACAGTGTAAGTATCTTGATACCACATAACTAGATCTACTGAAAGAGAAGGCAGTACTTTTGCTTTACTATTTTCTAATCCAACAAAATTATAACAGCTAAAAATACTAATGAAGTATTTTATGTATGTAAATAAGCCCAGAGAATTGTTTATCCAGTACCGCCCTTTCTCCTCAGCCATAGATTTTGATATAGTAATTTTAACTTACCTGTTATAGCACTCATTTTTTTTCTGTCTGTATAAGGAAACTGAGTGATATGAAAATAAATTCATTAATGTTTGGGAAGCACTGGGATCCTAGATTAACAAGCCCCACTGAACATACAATAGATACAGAACATTCATCTTCTCAGATGAATAGCATGAACATCAGAGAAAGAAAAGAGAGATAAACTGCTCAAACATGAAAGATAATCAAATACTAAAAAGCTTCCGACTGAGCACAATCCACAGCAAGGAAGGCATTAATATGAAAACATGCAATAGAACACCCTCGTTCTGTATATGCACACTATGCACAACAGAGCATATTATTAACCTTTACCTTTTTTTGTGCAAGTCCAAAGTTTTGCATGCAAGAAGCATAGTGGCAGTGTAACAGCTGCAAGCACACACACCGCTTTTGCTTTAGCATGCTTTAAAGAGAGCAATAAGGACATACTGCAAAAGAATGTTGAAAAGTTGTGTGGTGTCACGTCTTGTAAATACATGATGCATTTTTTTTTCCTCTCTTACTGAAAATAGAAAAACCAGTTCTCCATGAGAAGTAGGTTGAAGAGGGGATTATTTAAAACAGAACATCAAATCTTAGCAGGTTAAATAAAATTACATTTTACTCCTGAAATACATTACAGGGCCCTCTGTCATTTATTTATGGACAAAACAAAACAAAAACCACCCACAACAAAACGCAACCAACAAGCAATGAAGCGAACACACAAACAAACCTCCACATCAAGAGACAAAACCAAAAAGACATGCCCAACTATACCAAAGAAACAAAACTGTTTGCAGGGCAGATCTACCTGGTATTACTTTTAAGACCATCTTAATCACCTTAGAAACTTGCTCCATTTTCCTATGATATTTGCATAATCTCAGTTGATGACTATTCCAAGAGAAAAAGATAAAATATACTTTAAGTAAGCCGCAGTCCATCATCCTGCTTTTATAAAAGTTTGCATGTATATATATGTGTATATAATTGGAAGGAAAAAATGCAAAAGAGCCTGAAGAGATGAAGTTATTTCATACAGATAATTTTTCTTGTCCTAAGAATATTTTTGACATTTCAGAATTTACTTATTTTACACTATTGCACTGAGACAAGTTAGGTACCTTTTGCAGATGATGAACTTGAGACATCCAGTTACTTTGTTGTTACCAAAAAATCTCAGAAGAGGAAAGGTAAGGACATTTCCTAGCTTCAAATCATCTTTCCTCTACATAATTTGGAGTGCAGGTTTTCAGTCATTTTCTCTACAGCTAGGCTAAATACAGCAAACAAGCCTCAGTGAAAGGGAGAAACACATGAGAGATCACTCACAGTCCTTGCAGGATCAACAACCCCACCAATGCAGGAAAAGCCAGGATCTTGGAGAAGCTGCAACTTGCACAACATTGAGCTCAGCAGCTTTTGGTGAACTTGCCCCTGTTAAAAAACTTCTCTCAGAGTGTTTGCGGTGCTGCCTCTGAAACCAGCTTGCTGAGGAGCTTGGGTAATCCCTGCTGAGGGGTGCAAGTTAAGGAAGTTAGATGAGATGCAGAAAACCTGAGTTCAATTGCCCTCCTGCAGCTAGGGCAGGGCAGGTGTAGCTCAGTCACAGCTGTCCTACACTTAAGTGGGTATTCATAGTCACCTTGTGTGTCATCATTGAAAAGCATACCGGCTTCTCTCATTTTGGTCAGAAATACCTCTGGAAAAATATTCTCGAGAAAAGACTTCACATTTCTGTGGACACTTCCAGTTTACAAAAGTCATAGAATCATAGAATTGTTTAGGCTGGAAAAGACTCTTAAGATCATTGAGTCCAGCCGTTAACCTAGCACTGCCAAGTCCACCACTAAACCATGTCCCTAAGCACCACGTCTACCCATCTTTTAAATATCTCCAGGGATGGGTACTCAACGACTTCCCTGGGCAGCCTGTTCCAGTGCCTGATTACCCTTTCAGTGAAGAAATTTTTCCTAATATCCAATCTAAACTTCCCCTGGCGCAGCTTGAGGTCATTTCCTCTTGTCCTATCGCTTGTCACTTGGGAGAAGAGACTGGACTGACCCCCACCTCGCTACAGCCTCCTTTCAGGTAGTTGTAGAGAACGATAAGGTCTCGCCTCAGCCTCCTCTTCTCCAGACTAAACAACCCCAGCTCCCTCAGCCACTCCTTGTAAGATTTGTGCTCTAGACCCTTCACCAGCTTCGTTGCCCTTCTTTGGACACGCTCCAGCACCTTGTAGTGAGGAGCCCAAAACTGAACACAGTATCTTACTCCTCCCAGCAAAAAAACCCAAATGTTTTGCTGAAACAGCTTCAGCCACTGAGTTATTTTCCTAGATTCCTCTCAATCTAAGCAACCCTGCAGCAATACCCTAGAAAAGGCACAAGATAGTCATAGCTCTGAAGGAGTTAGGCAGCCTGGGACTGCAGGATGGGGGCACTTGAGGTCTGGGAAGGTGGTCCTGGGGCAGTGCACATTGCTCAGCTTGAAGGAGGCCACCATGAGAAATCCATCCAGAAGTCAGTTAGTCACACTGCAGTGGTAAATACAGCATCTCCAGCTATAATGGTTAATATGAAAAGGCTAGGTGATTCTCAGCAAAGGTTAGACCGCAGTTTTCTAATTTCAACAGAGATGAAGAGTGTATTAGCAGAGCAGGCTGTTTGCTTCCTGTAGGCTAATTAACAGATGCTAAAGAGCTTGCTGCTCTTTGTTCGGTAATTAATAAATTATAAATGTATAGATGGCATATGTTACTATTAACCCAGACAAGTAATGCCTATGTGTTTGTTATTTTATAATACACTAACATAAAGCTTCCAATACCGCAGAAAGCAACTTATTTCACTTCCACTGGTTATTTTTCACTTGTACTACAGATATAAAACAGAGACTGTGAGGAAAGCTCTCTTTGATGAATTTCTATCCTTACTATTATAAATAAACCTGATAACTACTCTCAATCCATACTGGTAAATTAAATGTAGTTCTACATCAGTGAAAACGAAGGTTTGTCTTCCAAGAGCTCATTTGTACTTTCTGTCCCTCTGCCCCCGCTCTGGCCCATCCACTGGCCTCAGCTGGTGTAAATCAGTGCTGCTGCTCCTTTGGCATCAGCTTAGCAGTAATGATTTCTACCAGCTGAAGATCTCTGGGCCCTCATGTGGTATTTTAGTACTCTTATCTTCCAGAAGCAGAATAGTGATTCCTTGCGTTGGCTTTCCCCATCTGAGGCTGTAAACCTTAAACTGCATAGGGAAATCCACCATTGCCCTCAAAAGAAAGCAGGTCCTCTGCTTCTCCCAGCCTCGCTCCTCTCCCCCAGTGATGATTTTGGGAGCCACTTAATTTCCGTGAGGGAGGTTCAGCGCAGTGGCACCAATGTGGGAGGATTGCCTGAAGTTTTGAGCTGGAAAGAAGGTGTTTTGCACCGAGGCTCACATCCAAGCAAAGCACTACAGCTGGGTTGCACCACAAGTCTCAAGGAGAGCAGGGTCTGTGGCTGTTTGCTTCTGCATGCTGAATGATGCCCCAAATCAGGCTTCTATGTAGCATCTGGTCCAGCCCCCACACCCCCAGAGCACGTAATGGTCTCTTCAGGAGCTTCTCTCAGTGAGGATGCTCCGCGGTGCTGGTGGGTAAAGGAGCTGCGCGTCATGCTGGAAGGCAGCAGGGACCTGCTTCCATAAGAGGCAATTGTTGTTTCTGCCATATGCACTTTTCAAATCATACAGCAATTGATCATAAAAAGAACAGTGCATAAAATTGGCTTCTAAATAAAGTAGGTAGAACAGCTTCAGGCTCCATTCCTTTTATAAACTATGCCCACGATTAAATTAACTACTTCTCATTAATCAAAGGATAGTTAACAGGATATAAATTAATCTTTTCTAATTAATATTTGTTTTGTTTATATATTTCACAGTATCTGTATGCTACAAGTAACTGTTCTAAAATGTTTTGTATTTTCATCGCATGATTTCACATAAAATAGGGGAAGAGAAGAAGAAAAACAAAAGGTAGAAAACATAACTAGCTGTTTTCATTTTATAGAGACTGCAATTTGATCATCACAGAAGCCCAGGTTTCATAACTACTGCTTTGCTACGTGATACCTGAGTCACTGGAGTGAAATCAAATGCTTTCTCTGTCCATGTCCAACCATTCATCAAAACAGTTTTATTCTACTTTATAACAACTGAAACAGTCAAATATTGTCTAGCAAGATATATTTCTGAGAAAATGCTAATCTGGTTAAAATCACAGTTTCCTGTGGCAGCTGTTAATTTCAAATAAAATATTTTTTGTTTACGATAAGCGGTTTGTTTTTCAACTCTATTGAAATTATATCTCAAAAACAAAAAGACAAAATGTTTGCCTTGTTTGAGTACAGTATTTCAAGTTACCCAAAAATATTTTTTCAAACATTTTATTTTATGAAAAATAGACATTTTAGTTTAAAATTAGAATAAAATCCCATACTGAAATTGTTGGTTTCCTGCAAAGTGAAAATTTCTAATTTTGATCTGTCTTCAATAACCAGACCATGGGCTCTAATAGCAAAACAAAAAAGTGATAAGGTCATATTGAAAAAAAATAATCTTCTGTGTCAGGAGAACACTGATGCTTTAAACACACTCTAAGTGTCTGGTCCTCACCCGTAGGACAATGATTGATTTGTATGCTAGACCGTTTGCCTCATCTTTGTACTCAAGATAAGTACACCAGAAAATCCAGAATAACATGTCTTTTCTCAATCGTTTAACTATAACCTTTGCCATTCCTCCCATTGGCCACACAGTGTGATCTCCAGAGTGCTTCAAGCACTCAGTTTTTCTGCAAGATTCTTCTAACTGCAACACAATAATAAGGAATGAACAGTTTTAAAAATGGCAGAACAATCTCTCTTCCCTACTTTTCATGCAGGAATCACAAAGAACTTCATCTGATTGACCAGTTCATAGTCAAGGTCAGAGAAGTGGTTGGGGATTGTATGTCGAATCATTGAGAAAACTGTCTTGACTTTGCTAATTAGATCCAGCATTCAGTGATGGATGATTCACTGCCAGGTTAAGGATCTTCCATAGCCAGTAGATACCTTCTACACATATCTCAGCAGAGTTAGCAAGGGCATTCAGTTTACGAAGTAGAGCTATTTTTTTTTTTCCAGGTAGCTGAAAAAATCCATGCATCTCCATTATGGCTCTGCCTTTTAGATATTAGCTATAGAGGCACAAAACTGGAAGTGGTCTCCTGGGTCACTGCAACTAGATCCTGAATATGCAAAGCTGTGTTATTAAATCACTTTCACAAACTACCACAATCTTAAAAACAGTAATGGTTTTTGCTCTCACTAACACTATGAAGAATTTTAATTTAGCACTTAGTCTGCTATGAACAAAATCAAGACAGGTGATTTAAGCTGCTTCTCCTTTTCCTAGTACTTTGACTCTTTTATCTTCTTAATCCTCTGTCAGCAACTTAAAACATACACTCTTCTCTCAGTTGTACATATTCATGCTGTTACATTCATCAATTTAAAATATTTCTAAAATCCTAAAGTCATCATGCTAAAATAGGTTTCCTCTCTGTTTATTTTCGGTGAAAGGGAATGAAACAATACAGATCCACATTGTTGGCAGGTTTCTATGTCAAATACTCATTTACAGACAATAGTCAACTGTAACATTCAAAATGAATTTAACCTTTTCTCAGTCTACCTGTAATCCTTCTACCTGGCAGTGGCTTTACAACAATGATTACTCCACATGGATTAACTGTAGATTTGATTTGGCTCTACAGTGAGAACTCAGGCAGGTGGATTACACTTACAGACCGTGTAATCCTTCACCCTGAAGTCACTGCAGGGCTGGAAGGCTTATTCTGGCTGGCAGCTGATCTCTCCTCAACCTCCTCTTGCAACAAGGAGTCGTCGAGCAGCTTCACAAGCACAGCAATGTCAGAGTCCATGCTTGGGTAATGTATGGCTTAGATAATCTTCTAATTTTCTCAAGGTGTGTGGAATTGTTCCTGCCAGGGAATGTTCAGTCAGCTTCTTGAACAACACCTAAGTGAGGTAAAGGAAAACTTGAAAAGTATGCCTGCAGTGCAAAATTTTCTAAAAAACCCTCTAGCTGTCACATGATGGACACCCAAAATAGAGCTTCTCAACGCGGGCATAAAAAACCTGGGTTATTCAAAATCAGCAGCCACTTTAGGAAGTATAGCAGCAAACAAACACCATCTGCCAGTTTATTTTTATTCTTCTCTATTGGAGGATGTGAAAAAACCCCAAAAAACAACCAAACAAAAAACCCCAAACTGGTCAGGGATCACATTCTTTCTAGTTAAAAGAATAAAAAGGCAAAACAAAGTTCTGGATGGCTTACTATCTTAAAAGGCAGAAAATGAGAAAGCTCACCACATTTTAGTGGGTTTGGACATGGTACGTTCTCATTCCTTGCAATTAAAGATGGTTATCAAGAATTTGAAAGCCAGCTCCTAGGTATCAGTCAGAAGAATAATGTGTCTGGTTACTCGGGTCAGAAGCCCCAAGAGAACCTTCCACATAATTTTTGGGAACTTTCCTTTCTGCTCCCAGACAATCCAATATGTGAACTTGAGAATGGAGTGTGAGGCAATATTCATGGCGTGAGACCACACACTCTTCAGGCAGTCCTGCACAGATGCGCCGCCTTCCACAGGGGCAGAGCAGAGAAGGCAGGACACGTATGGAGGGCGTCTGTTTACATAAAACAGAAGAGCTAAGTAAATAATTCACACCATTTTAAGTGTTCAGTTAACTACATCCTTTTTTATATGTAACTTCCATTGCTATGATCTTTACAATTTTTTCCTCACTTCATAACTAAAGAGTTCGAACAACTATTCCCATACTTTTCCCTTCAGCTTCCCCAAACCTCCAGGGATTTCTTCTCCAACGCTGGACAAGAACACTCTCTATATATGCAGGCAGACCCTCCAGTACCTCTAATTGCAACTAGAGTTGCAAGTGTAGTTTTTATAGAAGAAATGATTCCTTAATTTCCCAAGTTCTCTTTGGCCTGGGTCACAGCTGACCTGGTAGCTCTTTTTAGAAGAAAGACCTTTGCTAAGCAGCTCAGCAGTTTAATACCTGAAGCATCATGTCTGCAGCTAAACAAGACTTTTTCTAGATCTGATGATTTATACAAGTAGTATACACAGGGACCACTGTGGTTAGTTGCATAAGTTAATTCATGAAAACAGAAATTTAAATAAAAAATACATGTTCCTGGTAGATACACTTAGATTATGAGGTTAGAAACTTGTTTTTGTTCCATACAAATCCATAATGTTCTAAAAATTTTTGTGAGGTGGAATTTTGTCAAAATAACTTTTGTCGGATTAAAAACCTAGTGCTTTTTATCAGATCTTTTCTGCCTATTTATTGTGCTTAAGTCTCTCCTGTAAAAATCAGATAGAATCCTTCACTTCAAAAATTACAAAGCTGACAACAGCTTCGACCAAACAACCTGAGAAAGATTTTCAGTATGATTAAATAGCATAACGTGAGTACAGTTTATCTATTTGATAGTGTTGCAAATCTGTCTAAAATTTCCCAACATCAGTAGCTTCAAAATGACTGAAGGTTCTTCTGCTTGAGAAATCTTCTCATGTTAATGGTGGCTGCACACTTTCCCAGTTATTTCAGCCCTCCACCCCAAGATATTTAGGTTGCCCTATTTCAGATTTAAAAACACTTTAAGGTATCACATATATAAAGCTAAATGAATCAATCTACCGTATTATTTTGAGTAAGAATTAGTGATGGCTTTTCTGTTTTAATATGCAGTTACACCGTTGTTTGGTAAACAAGGTGCAAGCAATACTCCAAAAACTGATTAAACATCAACTCTTCATCATGAGAGATCCTCAGGAAAGGAGTATATACACTATATACATACACAAAGCAGAGCAGGTCTTCGATGCTTCAGGGCACCTAGCAGAAATTATGTATAACACAGGGAACTGAAAGATGACATTTCTCCTTACCTCTAAATTCCATTTCCTTTTTTTATTTTAACCCTTATTATTTACATATTCAATATTAAAGTAGTTTCACTGGTAAAGACAAAATTGGCCCCAAATTCATGAACTAATATTTAATGGAGTTTCTCCAGAATCCTCCAGTCACAATTTTAATTGAGGGTGGTTTCACTGCCTGCACCTGCTATATCTCTGGGTCTTCAATTAAATTCCTCTGCAGAGAGCTGAATGCTGAGACTTCTACCCCTCACCCTCACAGTTCCCCAGGACTTGGTTTGATAAAGGAGGCCGTTAGAAGTGTCACCATCTCATGCTCAATGCGTTTCCTGTCTCTTCTTTTAAGTGTCGTCTTTTTGAAAATAGTCACATTTTCTCCTTACACTTCTTACTGTTTTATGTGGTTAAATATGTGTCCTTTTAGAAATGCAACTAATGCTTCAGGTAAAGTAGAATGGACCAGTCCTATTCAGTGTTAATACAGAAAAGGTTTTTTACTTCCTGTACCTGAAGTTAGGTAGAGATAAAAAGATTTATTCCCTTGGTATTCAAATGGTAAAAGAATTTGTCTTATCTTGTTCTTGTTTAGCCTTAAAGCTGGGTTTCTAACATCAGTAAAGAGCAGGAAAGAAAAAATGAAACCAGGATTACAGCCAGCTCATGGGACTATGGCAAAGCTGTGTTAGGGTGAAAAAAGTTCATTTCCATTCTCCCTTTTGTCCTGGTGAATCAAAGGCCCTCTGATTGCTGGTGTCACGTAATACTGATCAGAAAGGAATTAAGTGGCCAGTGAGAATGTGCTTTCTATCAAAGAGCTGGCAAATTGCAAGACGTAAAAGCCCAGAGGTCAGTGTAAATCTCCATATCAGAGGCAGCAGAATGGAAAAGGGGAAAGCAAGGGTGGGGGGAATCTATTACAGTCAGCCCAATCCCTCACATCCAGATTTCTGTGAAAACAGACATTCATGATCCCCTCTCACTTTTCAATCATGCTGTGTTCTCCATTTACTTCTTTTTATAAAGATTTCACTTGGATTTTTTTTTTCCCTAATTCAGTGTTTTGTTTTTATCTCATAATGACACACCATCCAGCTTGAAGATGAACTGAATCCAGTAGAATAGCTACCTCAGCTGCTGCCATCTCTCATAAAGAGATGATTCACAAAACTATCCTAGAGCAAGATGTCTGCCATCCCCAGAGTTCACCAGCAATCCTCTGCTTCAGATAAAAGACTTGCTGGGTGGGGTAGGGAAAGAGCGGGTGAGGGTACGACCATGAGAGGGTTAGATCTAGGAGACTGCTAGTTGTGTGTTGCTCTTCCAGAGCTATGAAGACGGTCAGAGTCAGAACAGTTGCAGTGCAGGACACCTGTGACAACCAAAGGTACATACATATCTGACTACCTCCATCATTTTTTCCACATGCAAGCATATAGAAAATTTTATTTTGGTTCACCTGGAATTTTGCCTTTTCCAACCAAGAAGTTCCACACACCATCTAGAAATCCCAAGTATTTCAAGTACTCACAACTCAGGGGAAGAACCAGCTAAGTGTAGCTCAGGTCCTAGAGTCTTCTCCAGTGGAACTAACTGCTACTACCAGCTGAAAAATAAGCACTCCCCTGCTAAATCCCGTCTTAGTTATAGACTGTTTAATGCTCTTTGAAGAAACAGCAAAACAATTCCTCTTATTGCAGAGCATAGAACCCCCTTATGAGTCAAACATTTGGATGTTGGTTTGTGTCCGGGGTAACCAAGGCTGTTTGGCTCAATGAACTTCCTTTTCCAAAGAAGGATTAATTTTCTTATTCTTCATTAAACTGAAGTTCACAGATCCCATATGCTGAAATTTGCATAGCAGTGTGCTGTCACTGGCAAAAGGATTGGGCTTTGAATATGGACATCTAAAATTACATACTGTCTGCCCAGATTGCCTAGGGGAAGAAGACGTGAAGTTTTCTGCCAAAAAAAAAAGAAAAGAAAAAAAAAAGAAAAGAAAAAAGAGAAAGCATTGGCTAAGACTGTATGACCAATATGCTGAATTTGGCAAATGTATGTGTCAATGCCCCTCTCAATAGGAGGCAACGATTCTACCCTGGGATGATTGTTGCCCCTAGTTTTCTGTTTGGTCAGTGAAAGTAGAAGGGACACAGCAAACATTTTCTGCTCTTCCACAAAGCCTGCCAAAGTATCTTTAGGTTCTGCATGTTGGTATCTATTTTGCGCATGTTACTAACAAATACAGGCAGCCAAGCTAGATCATACCCATACATACGGAGCTTTGTTAAATGCAGATGGTGTAGTTTCAGTTGTTCATAATTAGGACCCATGTCACTGTAACTTGCATGCTTTTCATAGTGGGATATAAAGCTCTCCATCTGCTTTGACACACACTAATGTAAATAACTTACTGGAGCATCGATTTTGTTTGTTCTGCTTTTGGTAATAGTAAGAAATTAGCATGGCTGTTTTGAAAGGGTCTCTTCGTACGTTCACTACACTGCATGTCCCTAATGACATGGTCATCATTACTGAGCTACAGCTTTGCGCTTGTCTCTTGCCTAGTCCTGGCTCCAGCATCTGTTCCACTTCAGTTGCTCAGTGAGGACAGAGCTCATCTTCAGGAGGGAAACCTCATTTGTAATAGGGAGCACACAGTAATAACAGCTCACTGGGAGCAGCGCTGAACCAATGTAAGCTATAGGCATTTTTCAGAACTGCAGCATGCACTAAAAGAACAAGATTCCCACTGTAAAGCATCTGATATCCTCTTTGGAGATGACATCATTCCCTCTATGAAGGTGACTGGTTGACTGGATTGTGTTCCTGCATTGTGTTTATACTCACATTGTTGCATTAACTTCAGTGGAGGCAATTATTATACTCATTTAATTGCATATAACATCCTGTTGTAGAACCAGCCACTTGTGAAATGACTAAAATGTTCAGATTTCTTTTACACTGTTTAGGTGTTTCACTTTGTTGCTCTGTGACTTCCCAAGAGTTTCAAACTTCTGCCAAACAGCTGGCATTACTGCTAGGGCCACAATGTGAAAATTGGGAGTTCAGGCACTTTACTGTGTTAAGTCTTGTGAACACTACAGTTGGGGGTGGGGGGTGGAGAAGAGCGGAGAGTTAGGGGGAAGCACCTTACCAATCAGTATAACCTGTGTCTTTACATTTCCAGGATCAGCTGTTTGTGAAGACAGTTACCTTCTTTCTAGTCTTCAGAGTTTCAACCACTGAATCAAGAAAGACAAGGAAAGCTTTGCACAGCTCACAGCTCTAGCCTTCCCCCCTGCTTTTTTTTTTTGGTTTTTTGTTGTTTTTTTTTTTTTACATAAAGGTGGCCTTTCCAATATTAAAAGGTCCTAGGAGAAATCCACATTCTTTTTTTTTTTTTTTTTTTGTCAGTGAAAGTATCCTTGCGGACCAGTCCATACATTCTGCACAGCCCCGAAATTAGCTTCTATCTCAGCGAAACAATCACCTTGCCAATGTTCTTCACAAACCCTTATGCCTTCAGAGCCAAGGCACTATTGTAAACACTGCATGTCAAAAACACCCTGTATTTTTGCTTACACAAGGCAAAGCTATTTGGATGGTTTCCTCATCTCCCAGTATCATTAGCTGAATGATCAACAGTCCCAGGCATCTCACCAGAGACCCTGATCAGACCTTAACCTGCCAGGAGAATCTGATACGGGACCAAGGATACAGAGCATCATCTGTAATTAAGGTGGACTTTGTGGATGCCTAAGCATCCTCTATCTCAAATCTGAAGAATGTCTTGATTTTGGACATCTGTAACCATATAAACTCTTTTCCAACTATCACATCACCGCAGAGGTGTTTAGGTGTGACGCTCTATTAGATAATCCTATAGTTTTGCTTTTCTGGTGGTTCTAAAAGTCATATTCTTCACATTAACCAGCTATCATTTCTCTTCTTCACTTTGAAATCTGTGTATGAGAATGTATTTCTGCATCTGAAAGAAAAATGGAGTGCACAGAGTCCTGTACAGGACTTCTCCATGGAGCAATAAGTGAAAGTGGGTAACTACATTCCTGTGGGAACACCTAAGAGAAAAAGTCTCTAAAATCTAGTTATAATATTAATTCCACACTGTATGAATATGTAAATTTACAATAGATGTCCATAAAGAAGAGTCTGTTACTGGAAAGACTGCTATTTCTGTGGCTGCAGATAGAAACAGAAAATAGACTATTGCATAACTTTTTCAAAAGCAGGGATCTGAAAATTTAATATAATGCCAACCTCTTATCCCTGGTTTTGTAAATCATTTCACAAATGTTTGGTTTCACAAGATGAGAAAAACCTTGTACGCCATCATAAGCGAAGATTTGGCCTTAAGGGTAAAGTTCTTACCTTATATGAGAACATATTCTGCAATTTTTCCTCAAAATTTACTCCTCCTCAATTGATCCAAAGCAAGAACATTGATTATGTAAATAGATATTCAGAAAGTTAAGATCTGCTTCTTAAACTGGTTTTCTGCTTCTCTTTACAGATAAATAATGTTTTTTCAGTTAAAAAAAGAATCATGTACCCTATGCTAACTTAACCTCAGAAGAATGTGATAATTATTCATCTGTCAAAGTTACTTAAATTATCATGTTTCAAAATGGCTAAAATTATTTGAAGTCAATACCAGAAAGCACATGCATATGTAACATTAGGTCATCTCAAGTACTGGTCCATTTATATTTATGGCCACTTTCATTAGTTTTGATTGATGCAGTGTTTCCATGTACTTCTGGACTGTAACTGTTTTTAAAACTTAAGTACATTAATCTGCTATACGAATTTTTAATATCCAGTCATGTTAATAAGTGGTTGGATTGTTCTAACACCGAGGTAATTGTGTGTTGATCTACTTGTGAGAAACTGAGTAGGCAGTAGGGAGACACCATACAAGCAACTAAGGAGTTGTTAAAAAAAACCTCCTCCAAACCTAAAAAAAGAACCTAGAAGGCAATGAAAGGAATTGCCCACGTACATAGAAAGTCTGTCAGATGCCTCTATTTGCAGCAGGTACTCTCTAATGAAGAGCTCCTGCAGAATAGAAAGAACGAGTTACATTCATTAGGAAGATGGTTAGGTGCTTTTTCCACACTGAAAACAAATAAGCAAATAGCAGCTGAGAGCAAATGGCAGTCATGACATCATTTGTCTTCAAGTGTTTTCTTTTTAAATAAACGACTGTAGTGAAGATTAGCAAGTTCCTATCCTTTATCGGCAGCATCGAATTCAGGGCAGAAGCACTCCCAGGCCCAAACAAATTACACCCCAGTAGTAAAAGTTTAAAATCAGCAACAGAGAACTGTGAGAATCTAAAACCTCTTCTAGGCTAACACCAAATCTGGTGTCAGATGTGGGTTTTGTACCCTAAAGCAGCACTACAGAAAGCCATAAAATTCAGAGCCTGATCTGGAGTGACCTTTCTGGGGGACGATTTTCAGTCATGGCTTACATACCATCACAGGTTTCGTCAGAAAAAAGTCTGCCCTTGTTTGCCAGAAAGCCAAACTTTCAGCATCCCATCTACATTCAAATGCAGGCTGCAAATGGCAGCCATCTGAATATTCAACTGCTAACTCTTTTATTTCTAACTTTTTCAGTACAACTGTGCCTTTGTGAGTATGGTGACAAAGACCAGAAATAAGCCAAAACACACCACAGATTTCCCTGAGGAAAAGAAAATCCTCCCTGAGCTGAGAACAGGCCGGCAGACACACAGCCTCCTGGGAGAGCACGCCTGCACTGCGATGCCGGTGGGGAAGGTGACGGGGGAGCAGGGGGCCCAGCTGCGTGGCCACTTGGAACACATTTGTGACAGAACTGAAGAAAATCCTGCTGCTCCTTCGCAGCCTGAAGTGTATTTCCCCAGCCTGGCCCCGGCTGCGAGGCCCTGCCTGACACCCCTCTACCAGGGAGCGGGGCAGGCCGGGGGCACCAGCAGCAGCTGCAGTCCCAGGCACTGGGCATCTCCCTGGGGACAGGCCGAGGCCAGGCTGGGACGTGGGCCCACCTCAGCAGGGCCCATGGCCAGGCAGGGCTGCGGAGAGCTGGAGATGGGCCCTGCTCTGGCATCACTGGGGCAGGGGCTGTCGGCTCTGGAGAGCTGACGTGGGGTTCTGGGCCCTGGGCAGGGTGGGGGGAGCCTGGGGAAGGGGGCCAGGGCCTGCTAGTGCCCTTGGGGCCCTGGCGGTTTGCCTGGTATAGCGGTTTAAGAAGGGAAATAACTCAGCTGGCAGGAGGCAATTTTAAACCATCAGTTGTGCTGACTGGATGCCCCTAGCTGGTATACTATTTTTAAAGAACAAACAAAACTCAGACTGCACTGGAGCACTTGGTAGCCCTGCTGCAGGCCAGCAAGACTCCTTTTGTAAGGGTAGGACAGAAAAATAGAAGAAAAAGCCTTCATCACCTCCTCTCAGAGCTTACTGCTAGAAACTCCTGCCACAGTCATACCTTTACAGGCATCCAGGCTTTAAAAGGGTACAGTGTGGGGTCTATTGTAGTTAACGTGTCATATGAGAACCATTTTGGAATATATGCTCTCTGCATCGTCAGATATGGGCAAATATATCAATGTAATGCTTACTGGGGTTTTTTTGTAATGTATCAAACCGCTTTTAGATAAGGTTAAAAATTATGGCCTGCTTGTATGTTTTTAAAGCAATACATGCCTTTAAAAGAATATGGTCTGGACACATAATACCTATTCTGAGCCTCAGGGAAATCTTTTACAACTTAGTTTCACACTGAGTAATGCTGCTGTAGGAATTCATTTCTGGAGGGCCTGGTCTGTCGCCTTGAGAGAAACGGCTAATGGCACTAGAGCAATCAGGAGATTCCCTGGGTTCCTGAGGTGATAAGCATGCTCTAAAAGAGGTTGGGTTTTTAGGTTTGACCAATAACAAGACAAGCCGCAGGGAAGATGGCTCTTTAGGAATCATTAAAATAATCTGGTCAACACACCACATTGACCCTGTCATGCCTCTTTTTTTCCAATTTTTCTGCTTACATGATGCAGTCTTACCACTGATGTACTGGTCTCTCTCTTACCAGCCTGCTAGCCCTGCCTAGGGAGGCACTTGTTTCTAAACATAAACTATCTCTATAAGCTGAATTAACTAGCTACTGAAATGGGCCGCAGTCTAATAATGAGTGCTAAATGTGCGTCCTGGTGTTTTCTTCTTTCTTACTGCAACTTCTCTTTACAAACTGATCACACCATTCAGAGAGACAGCACAGCTACTATGATGTGAAATAAAATATACTTCCATTGCCTGGAAACTGGTTTTCAAGAACTAAAATCCTATTTCTCTTTTTCAAAAAAAGACAGAGATTGAGGCAAATTAAACCTCTGTGGTAACATTACCAAAATAAGTCACCGAGGACTGCAATCCAGTATCATCAATGATTAAGAAGTCACTTATACTGGCCAAACCAGAATATCTACCCTTCAAAAAAGTCCTAATTCACAGGGCAAGAAGATACTGTGTAATGTCCCCCAGAAACCAATAATACAATAATCCAACCTGCCCTGATGCATCTCTTTTACAAGATGATGAAACTGAATACTGCGAGACATCCAGTACACACTTGAGTTAATAATTTCTGTAAAGGTGGTCAGGATCAGTACCAATGAACTTCATAAGAGTTGCAGATTTGGGAGTAAAAGAGAAGAAAAATACAATATATCTACACATTTATATTTAAAGTGTTATTTGAACTCAGTAATTCATGTTAGATCTATCCCTGTGAAATATCCATTGTGCTTTAGCTCTTACTCAGGCCTACTGAACTGGTAAAAGTAATGCTACTGTAAAAGTGGAGATGGTATTAGTTATACCACAGAAGCATAAAGATCATCGCATTCTTCTTACGATGATTAGTAAGAGACTTCAAACCTTTCTGCAAAATCTGACTTTGGCTAGACTTTTTTTCTGTTTCAGATGGGAGCCTATATCACAGACTTTCCTTTGTTTCTGCTTTTCTTAAATTGAATTACTTGATCAAATGTTACCTGCAATGACTAACCTTTCTGTCCTATACTTATTGTTTATGAGGCCAAGTATAAAGTAAAGTTACCTCAAATTGATTCAGGGATTATTTGGTGAAATGGTTGGTCAGCTATCATGTCTAGGAATAACTAGATCTTATCAATTTTGGAATATTTGTACTACGCTTCTGAAACACAAACTTACACCTCCTGTGGTGACAATCCCTGCTAGTATTCCTATCTCGATAAAGAGATTACAGTGACACTGCTTATGATTTTAGCCAAAATCAAACATGCTTTCTCAAAAGGCCTGAGTTTTATTACAATACAATATTTTTGTTATCTTCAAGAAAGCAACTTCAACCCAAAGGTTTCCATTTGACTCTTAGTTCTCCTTTCTTTTAGGATTTTCCTATCAGTAGTGTAGAATGGTGCTCCCTGCCTGGCTCTTGTGATGCCAAATCTGCCTTTGTTCATATAATTATAGCAGTACACAACCTAATAACAGTTGTCCATCAGTCATCGCTAAGATTCTGTTGCATTTCTGTTATCCCTGCTAAGCCATATCCTGCACTAGTAATTAAAGTTTCTCCATTTTGTTGCCTGTGCTCTTTCCATTAGGCTATAAACACTTCTCTGGTGTGGCTTTCTTGCTCATTTGTATTTAAGCTTATTGCTTCAAAGACAGTTATCTTTTCTATACACAATGCCTTTGTTTTACAAACATATATACAACTTTGAGACAGAAACTTCTCTCAGCCTGGAAGAAAATATTTCATTTGAATACAGTGGATTAAATTATGAAGGTATGATTTAATCACACTCTAGATGGGGAAAATAATAAACTGCTACCTGAGACAGACACAGACACTAAGTTACGTCTTTTGCTAGTGCTTTCAGTAAAACTTTTTAGGAATTCAAAATATAGTATTTCCTTCCTATAAAAGCTAAATAACTTGTTTTACCTTTGCAACCTCAAAATGAACAGTAAAGAAAAATCCCATGGCTGAGTACTGTTGCTGGCTGTAACTCTCAGACATGGATTTTGGGACAAAAAATTCCCACAGTACTTCTCATTCATTCCAATAGACACCCAAAGCAGTATTAAGTCCACATTGGCATAAGCACTGTAAAATGCCTGCAGCAGAAACTATTTCTCACTGAAGGGTTTTGCCTTGGCTACTGGTCATCAGGCCATCTTTAATCCCATATTCTTTCCCTTTTGCTTTATGGGTCGTCTTGACCTGTATTGATACCGTACATAAAAGCTCTCTGTTCTGTAAGTTTTTATACATTTCTCCTGGAAGTTAGGTATATGAAGTCTGATTCAAAACCTGTTTTTCTCTTCCAGAAGGGAATGATTTCTCGAAGTAGTTGGAAAGCACAGTTGTTTCTGACAGTGTTATTTTGGCAGGACTGGAGAAAAAAACAAGCAGCACAGTAAACGTTTCTCAAACCAGTTTAAAAAAAAACCAAACAAAACCAACAACCCAAATCAATCATATATTCAAATGAAAGATTCACTATACAAAAATTTACAACTTTCTGCATACCAAAAGGCTGAATGTATGCCTGGAAGGTTCATCAACCCACTGATTTTTAGAACACTGAAACAGAAGGACTTGACTTTCTTTATGACTCAGCTTTTCAACTTTTAATATCACCTTCTAGAGATGACAAAAACAGGAAGAGCTGAAAGCTTCTCAAACTTCAAAATTTTAACATATGAAAGGATTTCTTTGCAAAGTGTCAACTTGCTCTATTACTTCATACTTCACTGCTCTTGATTTCACCTGTTTATGATTCTGTTTAGCATATACAGGGTATGTTGTTCTGATAAAAGTACTGAGCTGAAGAATTGCTCAGGAAGAAGTATTCTAACAGAGTAGGCACCAGTCATTATGACAGGAAGAAAATTTAAGTCCTAATGTCCTGGAAAGAACCTATATAGAGATGGAAAAGAAATGCATGCAACAGTGCTGAGCTGTAAGCAGTTATTGTACACATGGGAGAAAACTTACAGTAAGTGCATCCACAAGCTTCTGGAAAATATTCCCCAGGATCAACACAACCATGGCTGCAAAGAAGGATGTGCACCTGCAGAAACAGGATATTGTGGTTAAACGTAGAACAGAAAAAATGTATGAGGCATAGAAAACTTAAACTAATCGTATCTGATATAGAGAGCAGGGAGGGGAGATAGGTGACAATAACGAAGCTGCTTGTAGCACTGGATCATTTAGTTGTGCTTAGGTGATGTGTCAGGCAGGAAACCTGTTATGCTACGGCAACAGTTTCACATAAGCTGTAACATAAGACATATATATCTTTACCCTTTCACCACACTCTACCGTCATGCTGGCACAAGCATTTTTGCAACCATACAGTCAACCTAATCAGGGAACTGATGATCCAGGTTAAATTGAACCTTTTTAATTACCTGAGAGGATGGATAGAGAGAGAAGAAAGGAGGTAAGATGGCAAAAGGAAAAATGTGACTCTCTCTTTTGACAATTTAACCACAATTTCGGTTTAGACCAGCTTACAGTGTGCAAGGAATTGATCCTTGAACACTGAAGGAGAGAATGATGCCCAGTAATCCTAATTGCTGATAGATAAAGAAAGGTTATTTTTTCTGTCCCTGGAGAAAGTAAAGGAGCACTGGAAGTTGTGGTTGTTCAGGTGGTCTAGGCCCACTGGTGCAGGGATGAAATGGGAGGGCTGAGGACTATTTTTGTCAGATTTACTTTTACTGGAGTACCAGCTGGTCTGTATTTCACTAGCTTTCCTATAATCTGTGATACGATTAAAAAAAAAAAATTCATTAAATGCCACCTCTTTCTCTCCTGTTCTAGAAGGAAATTAATTTGTTATTACTGGTTGAGAAAAATCCACCTTGGCTGTTATATATTTCTCCTTCTTGTCTTCCAGGTACCTAAAATCATAATTTTCTTATAAAAACTGGAAATAAAGCTGGTCAGCTTATGATTAGTGGATTCCTTCCCTTTTTCCTTTTTCCACAGGTGGTCCCAATGCTTGTCTTTTTTCAGCATTTCAGAGCTTCCTTTACCTTTCACAAAGATTACTACTAATGTTTCTGTGATTGCTTCAGTCCAAGGATTGTTTTAGTCAGACCTAGGTGACATGAAAACATTCAGATTTCCTGAGTACTTTCTAACCATTTATTTTCCCTGGTGGCTTCATTTCCTATCTCTTTGTCACTGTGCTGCCCGCCTTAACTATCTGATCCTGTTTGGTCCTGTCACGAAGACTTGAGTACTTCACATACTTATATAACACTGTATATTATTCCTTTTCTTGGTAATAGAGCCTAATGTATGTGTGCTTGCACACACACTTATAAAAAATGAGACCGTCTACAGAGAAACACTATTTCTAAAGCCCTTGCCTTGACAGTGTTATTAAAAGATTTAGGTTAAAAGAAGCTTCAACTTCCCAAAACAAAAACATACCTCAGTGGTGCTCCATGAGCTTACAGCAAGCTACCTAACCTACAGTTAAAATACCAGGGCACAGTGAGGGTCAGCTGCTCAGCCAGGGACGGGATTCGAGCAGCGCCCTCACCAGCCAGGGCCCCATCCCACAGCACCCCAGGGTGAGCAGGGCAGCTTTGGCGACAGCACCCAGAGCTGGCCAGTGGTGATCACCATGTTTGGGTCAAGCCAGATACCAAGTCAGCAAGGCAAGGTCCACCTTAGCAAGATATATGGCTGCATGTAGGCATATACCAACTCTGTCAGAGCTGGCCTCAAGCACAGGTAGCCCAGCTCCTAGGGGAGAAGAAGAGGGGGTGGAAGAGCCTCTTGGTGCTTTTGGGGGCCTGGCTGGAACCAAGAAGGACCTGGCTCCAACAGGAGTCAGTCAGATTTGGCACAGCGTTAGAGATTTCTAACTCCCATACATGACAGCAGTAGCCGCTTCACAATCATAAAGTGATTAGAGGACTTTGCCACTGTCATATTTTCAGGTATCAGCTCCTGTGAAGTTGGTCAAGCCCAAGTTAATTTATAATACAGTTTGCTTCTATTTATTAACTCATTTAATTTCCTTTTATTAATTAAGAACAAAATTCTGTCCCAAGATTTATTTCAGGCACAATATGCATCTATAATGACCTTTCCCTATCTCTCTCTCCAGAAGACATCTGCTTGGACCTGACAAGAGAAGTATTTCTCTTCTTGCACTTAGGAAGAAAGATCAGCCTTGGCTGATGTAGTCCATTCCCTGGGACAAACAGCTGCAAATGGAGCAGACAAAGCCAACAGGGTTCGGGCTTGTATGTCCTGTATGAGTAATTCAAGCTGAAAGACCTTTGTATGGAAATTCAAGTACTGCCTGGACTATATCACCATTTTCACCCTGGCTGCCGGAGAAGAACACGTGTCAATACTTGAGAAAACAGTAAGGCCCTGCAGGAGAAGAGGGGGTCTCGCAGTAGAAAGCACACACTCTTTTTGGATAATATGCCAAAGACAACTCTCTCTGAGCACGCTGTATTGCAGCAAACTTTTTATTAGGCTGTTCTTGTGTCAGCATAACTTATTTTCTTGAGAGAGTCTCATTTCCTTCCCTTTTATAGGCACCTCAGGTGACATCCCTTATCTGTAACACATTCTTCTCTAATGTCAAGTAATATTAAGCCTAACTAGATCGTACAGAGGATAGTGGTCCTGGATATTATTTTAATAGCAGTTCCATATTCATTAACATTATCTTATATGCCAGAGACCAAGTTATTCCAGAGGGCAAATAAACTTGGCTTGATTTAATCAAAATGCATCTAATGGCTAGCAGAGACAGAGCATTTGAAATAATTTGCCGAGACACAGGCTCTGTTCTTAGATACACTTGAAGAAAGTTCAACTTTCACAGTTTGCAAAACATGAAAGCTATCTGGCTGTACATCGGAGAGAGTTTGCAGTCTCCAGTGGAAGGCTTCCAAGGAGAGACTGCCAAGGAGGCTATTGAGGCAGCTGTCATCAAAGAATAGTCAGTCAGCTATCACCTTTGCTGAGCTTTTAGAGTCTAGAGACCCAGAGTTTTCTATCCTCCCACTGGGCTTCATCTACACTAAGGAAACTTTTAGAAAGAAATGTCATGAAACACTCAGATATCAAACACACTTCCCCTATTCCCCCTCATTTTAACCCCACTCCTTTTTCTCCTGAGTCATTCACTGTATTGGGTTTGCATGGCAAGGTTTTGGTAGCGGGGGGGCTACAGGGGTGGCTTCTGCGAGAAGCTGCTAGAAGCTTCCCCCATGTCTGACAGAGCCAATGCCAGCCAGCTCCAAGACGAACTCGCTGGTGGCCAAGGCTGAGCCCATCAGCGATGGTGGTAGCGCCTCTTGGGATAACGTATTTAAGAAGGGGGAAAATTTGCTGCACAACAGCAATTGCAGCCAGAGAGAGGAGTGAGAATATGTGAGAGGAACAACTCTGCAGACATCAAGGTCAGTGAAGAAGGAGGGGGAGGAGGTGCTCCAGGTGCCGGAGCAGAGATTCCCCTGCAGCCCCTGGTGAAGGCCCTGGTGAGGCAGGCTGTCCCCCTGCAGCCCATGGAGGTCTAGGGTGGAGCAGATATCCACCTGCAGCCCCTGGAGGACCCCACGCGAGAGCATGTGTATGCCCAAAGGAGGCTGTGACCCTGTGGGAAGCCCACGCTGGAGCAGGCTCCTGGCAGGACCTGTGGGCCCGTGGAGAGAGGAGCCCAGGCTGGAGCAGGTTTGCTGGCAGGACTTGTGACCCTGTGAGGGACCCAGGCTGGAGCAGTCTGTTCCTGAAGGACTGCACGTCATGGAAGGAACCCACACTGGAACAGTTCTTGAAGAAGTGCAGCCCATGGGAAGGACTCACATTGGAGAAGTTCGTGGAGGACTGTCTCCTGTGGGAGAGACCCCATGCTGGAGCAGGGAAAGAGCGTGAGGTCGAAATAAGGACAGGAGGAGATCATTCACTAATTACTGTCACAGGCAAAACAGACTCGACATGGGGAAATTAGTTTAATTTATTACCAGTCAAATCAGAGTAAGATAATGAGAAATAAAACCAAATCTTAAAACACCTTCTCTCCACCCCTCAAAAGCCCACTACAACCTGACTGAAAAAGAGATACTATCAGCATATGAGGGGTGTCAAGCCACTTCTGAAGTTGTTGGTGCAGAAACACAGCTCCTCTTGGTACCGCGATTGCCTGTTCTACACTGGATGTTCAAAGGAAACATCCCCTCTACACATCACACAAACAGCCCTACATGGAGTAAGTGGGTAGTATTGATCCCACAACGAGTTTGACTGGGGAAACCCAACTGCCCAGGAATCCTGGAAGAGATCATGGACTGGCCAGAAGGCAGAGATTTTGGAGCATTGCCTGAGGAGGTGGCTTGTGCCCAAGAAACACCACCATATAATGAGTTATCGAAGATGAAAGGCGTTATGGTTTGTTTACTGATGGATCATGTAGCGTGGTAGGAAACCATCAGAAGTGGAAGGCTGCTGTGTGGTCACACATAACAAGTCACTGAAGCCACTGAAGGAGAAGGTGAGTCAAGTCAGTTTGCAGAAGTGAAAGCCATCCAACTAGCCCTAGAGACTGCTGAATGAGAAAAGTGGCCAGTAATCTGTCTCCATACTAATGGTCGTTAATGCCCTATGGGGCTGGCTACAGCAGTGGAAGAAGACCAATTAGCTTTTCACAGAAGCCACCCCTGTGGCCCCCCCGCTACAAAAACCTTGCCACGCAAACTCAACACATTCACCCTTATAATAAAGAAGCTCGCTCTCCCTTCTTATGTTTTTGTTCTACCACTTTGGATCTGAAAAATGGTAAGTTTGTAAGTATTTTTTCTTAGGCTGAAAACAAGTCCCCATTCTTGCAGCTGCCACAGATATTATAAGCAGCATTTTATTATAAGCAAAATCAATATAGCAGTATTACAACATTTCCATCAGTGAAACAAACAGAATTAGGCTAAATGACAATCTCATTACTGCTATAGAAACTTCAGTAAATGGGAACCTTTCTTGCTAAAATATAAAACAGCCAAAACAAGACAAAACAAAAAACAAATTGCCCAATTAAGAACACTGTGTCCTTAACACAACTGAAAGATCAATACCCCTTCAAATGTACAGAGGCAATTGCCCCCATCTGCCTACATAAATACTTCATTCATCAAAACGCTATCTCATAGCAGGATTTTCAGGGACAATTAACCTATCATGGCACTTTAATGTTAAAACTGCGATCCTCAGTACTGGGTCTGTTTATGAAAAGTACTCTGTGGGCCTAAATTAAATAACATTTTCCTCTATGCATTAACGTGGCCAATCTTACTCTCACTCTACAAGACAGAATCTTCAGAAGTAATGAAATAAACCCCACAGTAATACTATTTTTATGTTAAGTTACCATTTGAAATACAACGTGATATTGTGAAACAACCCGATATTAAGAACAGTCAGTATGATAGCAGTTAAGTAGTTTTCCTTGCACTTACTTCTCCATAGCTTTGTGTTATGCTGAGGATTTTTATTATATTAAATGTTAATTCACATTTTTTCTTATTGCAAGATGTTCATGATTAACACTGCTGAGGGACAAATCCAAGAATTAAAAAGTGAAGGTGGATACTAAACCTCTGCAGGTGTCACAGATTGTACCTAGCTTTGCACATCACTCTGGAAAATCTTACTTTAAAGACCTTTAAAGCCTACATGGCTCTAGTACAGGGAAAAAAGACTTTGAGACTCTCTACATACTATCTGTAGCCAGCACACATAGTGAAAAAAGAACAGTGCAATATTCGTAACAATATAAGCCTCTCTACCATATGTATCACAGAAGGTATTACTAACTGCGATATACTCTGTCAAGATCACATCTCCAGATAATTTCAGAAATCACAGGGACATAAAATTTGAGACTAAGCCTGAGCTCAACATTCCCCTTCCCTCCTGAGCATCCTAATTCTTTAAGAATTTCTTTTAACTATTTGCAGTAACACATCTCTCATTCTTTGCATTAGCCGTTGCCAGACGGACACACCTATTCCTTATGAGGGGACACATGATCAAAGTTGGGTACATTTTTGAACAAATTGGAGAAGTCAGTGGAAAACCGAACTGTGCCAAAGCCAAAATTGTTGAGAAACTGAAGGTAGATTCAGCAAATAGTATCGGTTGAAAGAAATGGGTGGGAAACACTTGAAAATGCTAATTTATTTCCTTTTTACGTTTGGGGAAGAGGGGCAGTATTAAAAGCATTTTGAAGTGTCATTTCTCATTTAGAAGCTGACCTTAATAGGAAAAACAGAATGAAAAAGCAAATTTCTTTTGAAAAGAAATGGAAAACTTCATGGAAAAGTTTTAGGCTGAACCAAAATAAAATTACGGATTTTGTTTCATAAAACTTTCTCTTTCCCTCATTGCCCTGAAAAAAATTCTGTTTAGGTTCTACAAGAACTAATAAATTTTCCCTTATTTTTTCATTTTGACCAACAACCAAAAAAACCCTCCCCAAAACCTGTCCAGCTATACTTGTTATACCACAAGCGGGCCTCAAGATTTTTTTGTTGTTGTTGTTTGATCAAGGGAACTGCATCAATCAATTATTTTTAAAACCCAACCCAGTAACTTCTCTGGAACAGTCAAATATTCTTGTGACTCTCTACCAGCGTCCAGAAGGGAAACAGAGCTGGAAAATGTGCACCCCTTCAGTTTTCCAAACCAGTACTCTCCATTAATTTAATGACTTTTTATTACTATTAAATTGATTAATATATTTTTGCTGGCAATATGTCATATTCATTTTTTACCATTATTAAAATATTTTTAAAGATTCAGTATCCAAAGAAATACAAGAATCTTGCCTAAACTGTCAGGCTGGAACGGGGCGTGTAGAGAAGAAATGGACGGAAAGCCCACCCTCGCGCAAGACAAGAGCGTGGCTGTAATTCACAGAAGCACAGCCTGTCCAGCTCTTTCTCCCACGGGAAGAAAATCATCCAGCTAAGCTAGGGCGAATGCAAGGTTGACTCTCCCTCCCTCGTCGCAGCAGGCATCGAGGCAGGCCTGGCAGACCAAACCACGGCCCTGTTTGTACTCACAGTGAGTCCCAAGCAGCTGCCTTTCCTGAAGGCTGTTTTCCTGGGTGCATGGCCCACCGCTCACTGAGAGAGCCGAGCAGTCTCTACACGGTATGTGTCAAACACGCAGCACCAGCAAACACCTTTTCCAGATTAACTGTGAATGCCATTTCCTTCTTTACCGTGTCTGGTAAAAGTTCAAGTGTTGTGTTTCTCTTGCAACAGTTAATAACAGTGTGAGCACCTGCAACTTGATGAGCAAAGCCTCTCCTAGCACTGCTTTTAGTGTTAGTGCTGGTGTGGTCAAGTTTTTCAGGAGAAACACAAAACTCTCAGCTCAAGCTATGGCCCCTAAAATCCTTTTGGTTCACCTGCCAGTATAACCATTGCTGTATGTCAGTCTTGTGAGGTGAAACAAACACACAAATATACATAAAGGTTCCTGAAAGGTGAGATACATAAATTATTGACTTTGCAGTCCTACTGTGATAGAAATATATTTTGCTTTCAATGTACATTTTTAACCATAAAAGGATGTGGGATAAATAAGGCACTTGTGATCTGCTCATCATGAATCCTCAGCCAGGGCTGTGTAAGACTTGAGTCTTACCTGAGGGAGGACAAAAGGATGGATGGGTCTTCTTTTTATTTTCTGAGAAGGATCTTCTTCCACTGACAGTTTCCTGATACTGGATGGCTATTTTAGTCATTGGCTGTAAAGACAAAAACAGTCATTGTCTTGTTACACGGCAATTCAACAGATACCATATGAAAAAAGAGCACAAGAAACAGGCAGTGCAAAAACGTAGAGTTGTTGGGCAGTTTGGTTTCCCTCTTCAATGTTTGGCATCGTATAAAAATGGATTAAGGTTTTACTAACATTTTTTCAGTTTGTTTGTTTGTTTGTTTTTACTAGTATTGCATATGTTTAAACTGAGTTTCATGGGCATTAGTTATTATCAGGAATAATATAGAAATTCAACACACAGAAGCTAACTACCTCTTAGAAACTGGAAGGCAGTCTCTGTCCTAAACTCCAACATAATCTCTGCATGTGACCTGTATTCCCTCAAATTGAGTTTTTCTTGCTAAGTTCCAACAGCTAATGCTAGAAACCACAACTATTTAGATTGTGTATATAAAGACAAGGTCTTGAATTCTAAAAAGGGCAGATCCTTTAGCTGTACTTCCATCCCTCCTCTTCACTTTTTTATTCTTACTTGATTTTGTTTTAAAAGGAACAGACTACATTCAGAACCCCGCACCCCTTTGGAACAGAAAACATGGCCTATGTGTAAAAATATAACACAAAGGTTAAAAATAGAAACAAAGAGTCAGGCTTTCAGAAGTGTAAATTCTGAATAGTCAAAATTAGTATGTCCATTCCCCAAAACATGAAACATTCATTGAAGAAATTGATTTCTGAATGTATAAAGGGACCATTTTCTCCTCAGTCTTGAATATTAGAAAGTCAGGGAAAAGGAGAATAAAGAAACAAGAATAAAGAAGTCTAAGTTATTTCTTGTTTCCAGAAACAAAGGAATGAGAAAACATGTTTACTATCTCTAAGGTTTACAGTCAGGTCAGAAGATGTAGCATACAAGAGTTCTCATAGTAGGATAACCCTTTGACTCCACACATATTGGAATATTTGTCTCTACCAGCAAAGTCATATCTACACACGGCCTGGGTGTCCAGCGTAGGTGAATGTTGTTATTGGAATCACAGTATTCTCAGAATCTGTTTCAACGTGCACTTTTGTTATCAAAATTTTTCACTCTGCTTAATATTACTTAGTTTTGGTTTCACTGACTGATGGATTTGCAACTCCACACGTGATCTTAGAGGTACTTACAGTTCACAAACACAAATATGATCAAATAGAAATGAAATTTGGTTTTATAGTTGTCTTGTTCCTTGCATTGAAGCCTGGCATGAACCCAAGGCTACGTTTCCTCGCATAAACACATCTGTTTCATTATGTTCAACACAGTCATAGATAGCAATGTCATTTCTGAATCCTGATATGACATGGGTATTTATGTTGGTTATTGTCTTGCAGCATTCACGTTAGTTAAACCGCAATGGTCTCACGCGTATGTTAAGATTCTGATGAATGTATCTTGTCCTGCCTTCTTTGCACACATAAACTTCCAAAGAATGTGAAAAAGAAACCCCAAAACATTATGCACAGATTATCTGCATTAAGTCTGATTTGAACTGTTAGCTCTTACTTGTCTGTTGATCTCAGTATTTCCCTGTCTTCCTAGTACTTCACATTTCCTTTTCCTCCAGGCAATTGCAGGTCTATTTCTAGAAGTCTGTGCAAATTTGTTCCTGGAGAAAAAGCCCTTGAAATACAATTATATTGTATTGTATACAATACTGTTCATAAGGAAACTCAATGCAAGGGTGTGTTAAATTTGCTTCAGAGCAAACAAGTCAAGAAATTCTCACCTACAGAAAAAAAAAGTTATGCCATTAATACAGGATCTGATGGTCTGAGGCCACTAAGCAAGCACATAGCCCATACCGAATCATTCATTAATGGCTATAAAGCTAATGAGAAGCAATACTATTCTATTAATATGGATTAGAGATGAAGTCTGAACTGTGAATCCTTGCCAATTTAAATTGTTACCTTAGAGGCATGAATAAAGGAATCCATGGACATCTTTCTGACACAGGGGTACTAAATCATACTAAAATCAATATGAGTGCTTTGGTTTAGTCATCTCTACCGAGAGTTGAAGAAGGTTGGCATTTGTCTGCCAAGTCTGTGGCAGGCTAAGAGGCACAGCTTAAATAAAGTGGAACGGAAACTACTCCAGCTGCCCCCACATACATTTTTTAAATCCTGACAAGAGTCAGTCTGGGAATGTGAGGATTATGCCAGGCTGAACAAATGAAAAAGAGCACTGCTTCTGGAGCATATGTTTCCTCTCAGTCTAGAGGTGGTCTCCTAGTGTGCCTGAATTTCTTTGCACTTTATATTTGGCACCAGTGTGCAGAATCCGAAGGTATTTTTAACACACAAAAAGAAAGTGCCTGGGCAAAATGCCTCCCACACAAGATGACACTCATACTGGATATTCTCCTAGTGAATTTCCAGACTTGCTTTACATTTATAATACAGATGATTTCACAGTGTTTTTCATTTTAAATTTCTACAAGCAGCAAAATAATTTCAGACATTTCAGAAGAAACAAAGGCCAATGGAAACAATGATATTGTTAGTGGGAATAATAGTTTTTTCCTTAAGTCCTACTTCTTTAAGAAAACTTAGCTTCATTTCCGTATCTTATATTTTGCAGGAAAAATCCTGGACATACACATTCCCAGAAGCTTGAATACCAAGAGACAAAAAAAAAAAAAAAAAAAAGAGCAGGGAGGGAGAATTTATAGGTTTTATGAATAGGAATACAAAAGGAAAACACTATCAGTATGCACACATAGTTCTATTCAGCTGAAATGCAAAAATTTCCATTTTCATAAATAACAGATAGCTACAAAGAAAAAAAAAAAAGACTTCCTTCATAATACCAGTTCACAGTATCTGACACTATTTGGCATTGCCTTTTTATTCTACATTAACCTATGTATTTGGTATCAGTTAGCAAAACATTAGATTTCTACAGATTTACTTTAAACTGATCAACTACTGAAATTAAATAGAGAAATTATGGCTTAGGATATTATGAAAGTCAGCTCAACTTTCTCACTCTAGGGTAAATTCACCAATATAGAGATATCCTGTGCCCTACATCCTTGGATTGGGGCCACCTGATGACACTCAAGCTGGGAGACCTAGAATCTAGACGTCTTGGTGTCCAACACACTCTTAATTTTTAGAGCAAATAACTTGCCACAGCCAAAAACTCTGAAACAGGTATCTAGAAGCCCAGAGACCCTTTGCTTTGGGATATTCATCTCAGTGAAACCACACCAGAGAAAGTGCAGAGTAACATTCTCATCTAAGAGTTTAGTAGGTAAAACAAAAGAAAATCACATCGGAATATCCCCAGCTAACTCTGATTAGAAGTTCAAAAGGTTTACTTCTCCCCCATCCCCCAAAGCTGCAAGTTTTTCTCATGTGGTCTTGCTGTACATCTTTCCTGAAAGATTTCCCTAGGTTTCCAAGCTTACAGGGAGTTAGAAGAAGAGTACTCCATCAAAGAATTTTAGCGTGTGTAATAAAGACTATAATCCTTTGTATACATAAAGGCACAAAAAACCCATGCAAGCCTCTCTCCAGTCCCAATACCACCCTTAGGTCAAGCACACCAAAGGTTTTCTGAAGGATTCGTGAATGCTCGGAGTTCAGTCCCAGCGCTCTGAAGGAAAACTGGAGACTCGCAAAGCTCAACAACAGCTATGTAATTGAGAGCCATTTTCTAAGTTCATGATAGAGACAGACAGAAATACTGAAGTCAATAGGTTTAAACGGATATAAAAATCAATATGATACATGGTGAGGTGTAGTATCCCCAAGCTTTTTTCCTGATGTACATAATTTTCAAACTTATTTTTAGCTGATGACACTCAAGGTGGAGCTGGTTGGGAAACACTTCTGGAGTTATCTCAGAGAACTGGCTGGAAAAAATACTAATATGAACGAAAACAATGGTTTTTAAGGGTTACAGTAGGACTTTGATACAAATAAAACCACAAATCTAGAACCAAGAAAAGCTGTGGATTGATAACGTCAGGCTGCCAGGAAGGACTGAGCCTACAGTGCTCATGAAGAGCCTTGAGAAAACTGTGGTGGGCTGGCTGCTGCGACAATCTTCATGTCGGCTCAGAACTTCTGAAGGAAAGATAAAACTGGACATTTGTCAAGTTTTCCCACTGCAGACTAAATCCTTTAGTAACCACCCTTCTTCACACTAGTTTTGATTTTATATGTCCTTCAAAACCACCAAACTTGGATTAAAGATTTGGAGAGAGGGAGAATCTGCCACAGCTTTTGAAAAAAATTACTTTGTGTTTAATTACTCTCTCTTGTTGCTTTTTCTTTTTTCCCCAAAGTCTCTAACTTCACATCTAAATTTGCCATGTACATACTATTTTGCCTTTCTATACAAGTCCTATTATGCTACACATGGTAAAAAGCATTATCAATTCAAAACCTTAGTCAAATAAAACAGCATTACATTTACATTCCATGCAGCACACTGGGTTTTGGAACAATCCCTCAGTTTTGAAAGCACACTAAAATACATCTTTGACACTAGGTTGGTTACCAAATCTGTTTTTGTGATAGCGATCGGACTTGCTCTATATTCCAGCCACATAGCTACAGTGCACTCAAGAATACTGCATATGAACACAGCTATAACAAACACTTTGTCTTCAATGGGTCTCATAGTTCAGCTCTGGTGCTTTTTAATGTTGTCCATATTCAGGTTAATGGGCACAGCAAAAGGGTTTTTTGCCCTTATGAATAATGATATTTCAAACAGTAATTTGAGTTGAGAGTTTTCCATCATTTGCACTCGTAGTCACAGAAAGGTCTTTGAGCAATTTCCATGTTTTTTTAGTTTCTTTTGCTCATAGTTTATTGATTCCTAAAGATAACACGACTTGAAAGATCAGTAAAGGTTAGCTAGTAAAAGAAACATGCATCATTTAAAATGCCTCTGTGCATCTGGGAGTTCAACAATACCTTTTAGTGTTACTTAGGAGTTACAAGAAGCAACTACTTTTAGGATGATTTTTAATCCAGACTTTTTGCTTGTAAAGCCAATTTTTGAGTACCGGCTATCTTTTCATATGAAGGCTTGGAAAGCAACTTGGATATGAAGTAACAGCACGCATATCTGTTCAAAGTTAAGTAAAACACCAAGATTGGTATTTTACCAAGATTGCCTGGGGTCTTCAATATGGACTATCTCCAGTGCTTGAATTGAGTGGAAAAGGAATGCTAAATCCCTGCTACCTGCCCTGTTTCTGCCACTGTATAAGTTGAAGAAGTATGACTGTGGCTCCACTGGCAGCGATGATTCCTGCCCTGGATGCCATCAGCAGGCCACAGACATCCCCTCGTGCCAGGGGCACTTCCTTCCCCGTACCCTGGCATGCTTCTTGCCCGTGCGGGCAGGAGGGTGAGGCCAGTGCTGTGTTGTGTTAGCCAGAGGTCCTCCAGCTCCCTGGAGCAGCCAGTGGCTGTAGCAGCTCACGCTGGGAAGGAGGTTGTAGGATTTTAGCAGCAGAGAAAAGGAGGTCAAGTAGCACTGAAGAACCCCACGTGTGTGTGGCCAGGCCGCAGGACCTGCAGGGCTAGACCCTCAGATGCAAACAAAACACACTTGAGAGGAACTTAAAAAAAAAACAACAAGGGGAGCTCTCTGTCTTTTAGTGGGTGCTCTCTGCAGAAGCTGCTAGTCAAGACTAATTTTTTTTTTTGCCACTGTGGAAGAACTCTGGCTTTTCTTTCCATAACCCAACAACGAGGTGCTACGAAGTTCCCTCCCCCTGCACTGAGTTGTGTTTTTATTTGCTCACTCCACTGGTGAGAGTGGAAAAAGTAATTCGTATTACTGAGTTGTTCATTGTAAAACACAGTGATTAGGTCTGAAGAAAACAAAGTCCCTCATGGGTCAACTATCTTATGTCAAAGAGCAGCACTTCTCTTTCTTGCAGTTCTTGACCGAGCTTTTAGGAAAATAATCTACAAATAGAGCATGAAGAAAAGAATTCAGTTTGTCAGAAACCTTTTTTTTTATGTTTAAAAAAAGCAATTGATTGCATTCAGAAATCCATATTAATACTCTGGCCTTCTATGAGGTAGGGGTTTTAATATTTTCCCTCCTACTAGGAAGATAAATCCATTAAACTAATTAAAGAGAACACAGAAGGAGAAATTGAAAAGCTGTTTCACTTGTACAATCTTTGGTCAAAGGTGAATCACATCCATGGCTAACAAGAAGTACTCTGTGTGTTTGGAAAAGCAGTAGTTTTAATTCACAGATATACAGGGAAGATTTTGAATATTCTTCTTCTTGTGACTGAACTCACACTGTAATATTAGACTCATTTACTTCATGTGCACTCTTTCCCTTTTCTTCTCTCCACCACACTTTCTGCAAGCCCCTGCAATCATTCAGTGTGAAAGTCAAACAGCTTACATCTGTCTAAAATTGGCTTCCCCAGCTATGATTTAGCCATTTTCTACCAGAAATGATGCTTTCATAAATTCAGCTTACAAACATATCTAAGATGGTAACTTAGAAAATTGTACAATGCACACAATACCTAGACTAAAGGTAAAAAATGCTCTTTACAAACATTAAAACATTCAGTGCTTTACTGATGAGCTCACTTCTATTATCTGTCAACCTATAGCCACCTTTACAGTGCTATAATACCGGAGGTAATGAGTGCAGGCTTGTCAATTTGATTTTGGTTAACTTTATGGGCTCTTTATTTTATGATCTCTATGGGACCTTGTAGCTTGCTTGTTGGCCAAGCAAAAAATGCATTTATTCTAGGGTAAACAATAGCACTGTTTAATTAAGAGGTGTTATGCTATTTATTGTATATCATGTGCTGTACCTTTGATGAGGGGCTATAAACGCAGAAGGTTCGTCAGATTCATTTTCTCTGCTGTAATTTCCTACCAGAGAAAATGTGACACAAGGCAGACATCCAATTTCCCATTTCTATTTAGCATTTATATTGACAGAATTAATGATTTTATCATCATCTTTGGCCTGCTGCTAAATGGAAGACATATATTGCCTGCTGAGATAGTAATTCTTCCTTTAAATTATGTATATATGTGTGTGTGTGTGTGTATGTGTGTATATGCACTTATATACACTTTTGTGGTTTAATCCCAGCTGTCAACTAAGCACCATGCAGCCACTTGTTCACTCCCCCCTGGTGGGATGGGGGAGAGAATCAGAAGAGTGAAAGTGAAAAAAAACCTTGTGGGTTGAGATAAAGAGAGTTTAATAATTGAAATAGAATAAAATAGTAATAATAATAATAATAATGATGATGATAAAAGTATATACAAAGCAAGTGATGCATGATGCAATTACTTACCACCCGCAAACAAATGCCTAGCCAGTCCCCGAGCAGTGATCTCTGCCCCCCGGCCAGCTCCCCCAGTTTATTTACTGAGCATGACGTTGTATGGTCTGGAATAGCCCTTTGGCCAGTCTGGGTCAGCTGTCCTGGCTGTGCTCCCTCTCAGCTTCTTGTGCACCTCCTCACTGGCAGAGTATGGGAAGCTGAAAAGTCCTTGACTTAGTATAAACGCTGCTTAGCAACAACTGAAACATCAGGGTGTTATCACATTATTCTCATTCTAAATCCAAAACACAGCACTATAGCAGCTACTAGGAAGAAAATTAACTGTATCCCAGCTGAAACCAGGACCTACGCTTACACACATATATACATTTCCTCACTTATTTTTGCATGGGTAAATTATACCTTTTTATTAAACACATATTCAGAGAGGAAGGGTAGGTGATGGGAAAGGCAATTAGGAAGAGTAATAAGAGTGATCTTAGACAATGTTTCTAAGCAGGGATAACGATGAAAGAGTCCTTTGCATATTTGCCATGACAAAGGGTTCAGGAAGGCCCAAGCAGATGAACTCATGGCATGTTGGTGGAACTAATTTTATTTCTGAAGTTCTCCCATGAGAATGCTATACAATATATATGCTGCACATTTGTCAAAGTTGCCATGTAACAAGTTTCAATTTCCTTCTCTGAACATAATTGACCAAAGGATCATGAAGTTCAAAAGACTAGGGGGAAATGAATAAATATTATATAGAGATATAATGTATTGTAATCACACTGTGTATGCTATTTTAATAGAAATCGAGAGACCCCTGTTACAATTCTTGAAACTCTTAATGGGGCCAGAGAGAACTATTTTGTAGCTTCAGCATGCTGAAATAGGGCTGAATTCCTTCCCTGTTAATCTAACCATCTTTATAATTTTGTTAGAGGTCACTAGCTTTAATTTACTGCTAAAATAATATGAAGTGGATGATATTTTAAATCCCTTTTCATGCATATTTTATACTCTGAATAATTCCTGTTGGAATCTTTTGTAAGTAAGAGTCAAGAGCAGCCTCACTTTGTTTTAGGAAATGTCTACTCACTTATCTGACACAGAGCAAGACTCACGCAAGAGAAGACAGACAGACAAGCTTCAGAGGGCATGTTACGCTTTACTCTCCTTTTGATGGCTTGACATAATAGTGCGAGGTAGTATACCCAATGAGTACAAATGTGTTTATGTCACATTTTGTGTATGTATATATACACACACACACACACACAAATCACCAATACATCAGAAACTCTGTGCTTCAGCTAGGAACCCCTTTACGGCCGTGTCATGGTTTAGCCCCAGCCAGCAGCTAAGCCTCACACAGCCGCTTGCTCACTCCCCCTCAAGTGGGATGGGGGAGAGAACTGGAAGAGTAAAAGTGAGAAAACTCATGGGTTGAGATAAGAACAGTTTAATAGGGAAATTAAAAGCCGTGCACACAAGAAAAGCAAAACAAGGAATTCATTCACTACTTCCCATTGGCAGGCAGGTGTTCAGCCATCTCCAGCAAAGCAGGGCTTCATCACATGTAACGGTTACTTTGGAAGACAAATGTCATCACTCAATGTCCCCCTGCTTTCTTCTTGTCCTCCCAGCTTTCTGTGCTGAGCATGATGTCATACAGTGTGGGATATTCCTTTGGTCAGTTGGGGTCAGCTGTCCCAGCTGTGTCCCCTCCCAGCTCCTTGTGCACCCCCAGCCTCCTCGCTGGTGGGGTGGGGTGAGGAGCAGAAAAGGCCTTGACCCTGTGTAAGCCCTGCTCAGCAGTAACGAAAACATCCCTGTGTTACCAACACTGTTTCCAGCACAAATCCAAAACATAGCCCCATACTGGCTACTATGAAGAAAATTAACTCTAACCCAGCCAAAATCAGCACAGCCTGATACGTGATATTACACACAACTGCCATCTCCTTCTAGAAGAAGTAGCAGGTTTGGGTTTTCTTTGGGTTTTTTGGTTGTTTCAAAGCAGGAAAGCCACTTGGAAGGAACCTTTGTCCATACACACAGGTTTTCCACACTAAAGATTTGAGAACTTCCTACCTATGTCAGCACTTCCTAGGGCCCCAGGCAGGCTGCCCTCACACGGGTTTGGGATTTGTGGTCGTCTGGCTACAATATCCAAAAAAGTAAAATATCAGCTTGTGTCTTTCCTGTTCATAGAATCATAGAATGGCCTGAGTTGGAAGGGACCCACAAGGATCATCGAGTCCAACTCCTGTCCCTGCATAAGCAACCCGAAAAATCACACCATATGTCTGTTATTAAGGCTTGGTCTTTACTATGGGCTTGAGGTGACATTTTCCCTTAATTAGGGAACTTAGGTGCTCTTTCTCCTCTACCCAACCACACTAACGTGTGAAAGAGCTGTCTACCAGCGCTACCCTGGTGCCTCAGGTCCCTTGTCTCTTTATCCCAGGCCAAGCCAGACATCTCAACACACACAGGCAGCACAGGAACGAGAGAGAAATGGCCAACTGCAATTGCCAGTCATCTACTTGTGGCTAGGTGAATACAGCTGCTCATCTCCAGAGCCCTGTGAGCACACAAGTGAGATGATTTCACATTGATTTTTTTGCCCTTAGAGAGGTGGCACTACAGGAACGTAAGACAACTGCAGTTAATAGCAATCTGACTTGAAATTAAATTATTTTCTTCAAAATGTTTGCCTCCAGTTGCTCCACAGGCCAAATAAATCAGGGTTCACCACAGATGTTGCAGAGGTGAACTTCCAATTTGCTGAATACCAGTCAGTTTCTAGGTGAGCATCTGTGGAGGGAAATATTTTCCTCAGCACTAGAGCACTATTTTTATGCTTTTATATCTTCCAATTAGCCTATTCTAGGAGATTCTTCCTTAATCTCCTGTATATAAATTCACTGGAAATAAACATTGAAGTAAAGCATTTCTGGCCTTTTGGTTTCTTTTTTTTGAAATTGTTTTTTCAAACTCCAAGTCTGCTTGGGAAAGCTACCAAGAGTAAATCCCTTTAAATACGGGCCAGCATCCTAGTCTGCAGAGTTATAGGATGCAGATGTGTTCTGAGTAAAAGCGCTTAATTGGTGGTAACCATTTTAACTTAGACATTTGGCATGAACAAATTGGCCTAGGTTAAACATGTTCTTATGGGAAGTAGTTACAGGGAAATACTTCTTTATACAAGACTACTTTTTATATACATTTATAAAAAATTAATATTCCATATCATTCATCTGGCAACCATAAACATCAACAACAGGTTAAAAGGCTTCCAGAGAGGTATCGCTGGTCATACCACACACATTGGTCCGCAGAAGACCCCATTCACTAGTGCCTAGAGTTTACATGATTTGGTTTGGGTTGTTTCTTTTTTTTTTTTTTTCTTTTTTTCTTTTCCTAAATCGGAGGAAGTATAAGTGGCTTGAATTTCTCTGAAACATGAGACTACTTTTCTTTGGTTTTAAAAACTACCTGTGCTCAGCTCTCTGGTGTTACTCTTTGCACATTCTGGCACCACCCAGTCGGCACAAAAAACGTGGCATGCAATTAAGATGATTTTTCCACTTGCTTTTAAAATAAAAGGAGATTTTATCAATCTTAACATTTATAAAGAAGCAAAAACCAGAATACGATCTCCAGGACACTTCTATATAACCTACTTTTACCCAGAATTAGTAGAAAATGACCCTCCAAATATCGCATGCTCATCTTAACAACAGACCAACACTTCCTGTACACAACAAAATACACAAAGCCTGTGCAGCTATTGCCAATATGTGAGTGGTTCAGCACTTTTAGCCACAATTTGCAAATTACTCCAACTGGCAAAGCAGATATGAAAGCTAGGATAAGTGTAAAGTATTGGCCTTACATGGTACACAAGTAGGGTTGTGGTACTACAGAAACTTTCCTGGTTATAAAATTGTTGTGTATATTTTCTACCCACGTGCTACAGTTAGGTGAAATGAGAGCAGAAGAATTACCTTGCCTTAAAGACGGGGATGTAGCATTCACTTCAAAATGCAGGTGAGGATGTTTTGTTTTCAGAAACAGTATGATTTCACTAAGTTCTGTAATGGTGGGCTGGCATCAGGCTTCTTCCAAACTTCGGTTTCTGGCAGGTTTTGAAAAATTACTGCAAAATTAAAAAAAAAAAACAAACAACAGCAAATTAGTATCTGCAGCTGATTTTTTTTAATCATTTAGTAATTTTTATCAGTGAAACAAACAACATACTTAAAATATCATTGAAAGGAATTAACATCCTTAAAGTTAGCATTATAATGGGAGTTTTATACAGAAATAATACTTTTTATATGATGAATGAAATAAAAATACACAAAACCGAGACAATAAAAGTTACATTATTTTATAATGTAAACTACTAAAGTTTCATATTGTACAAATAATAGAGGAATCTGATTTCTGCATAAACTGTGTTTAATTTATTACTGTAAGAAGAACATTAACATCCCTAGAGGACATGTAGAATTCACAAAAAAATAATAGCAGCAGCACTACTGGATTCTGCTGTCTGCAAAGTCATCTACAAAAGTAAGACAAAGATGCAGTGTTTTCTGCCTATCCAATAAGGCCTCTAACAGTGACGTGATCACTTTGGTCATTTGTTATTGAAATTAACCATATGAAATAAACTTATAGAGATGTTGTAATGATGTAATTTATGGGGATCTGGATATATTCTTCATCTCTCAGCTGTATTATGAGAAGAAACATGTAGAAACATTCATGGCATCACCTACACTTTCTTTTTAGTACCACCTCTAAAAAGTTTTGAGAAAGAAAATAAAAGTCAATGGAAGCTGTGGTTACAGGCTGAGAACAGAAAATGCCTGCCTCTGTAGAGTTGTTCTGGTTAATCTATAGAGTTTCCAGTGCTCTAATTTGAAATGCAGAGCCCAGGATAGCTCACAGACCTCCATCTCCTCTTGCCACGGGAGAGGCTCCCACAAGAGCAGAGCCCATGGGAGCATCCCTGGCACCAGCTCTTACTGGGGGTTCTCCAGCTCTGCCATTGTTTGAGAAAAACTCAAAAAAGTTAATGTAAATTACTCCAATCCAGATAAGAAGTAAAATCAAACTCCCATTTAAAAACTATTGACTGGTGAAGTTGATTTATGAGCTTTAAAGGCTTATAATTAGCAGTGTTATATATAATGCAACCTGCATGTACTTTCCCAGTCACCTCTCCTGGGACAGCTTCCACTTTAACAAGTGATAAGAAGTTCCTGGCTGGGAACCAGGGAAACTAGAGAGATTCCTTCAGGAATCCACATGCCAGTGAAGGAAAACAGTTTATGACGATCCCTGCAAACAGGAAACCCTTGTGCCACGTGATTACATGGTGTCAATGGGAGAGTCTCCCAAAGGAGGTTGTTTCCTGAAGGTTTTGCCGTGCAAAAAGTGGGATATGCATTTTTTCTGTGAACTGAGAAATGGATCGTGTCAATTTGCCTTTAACAAACAATGTGGAGTGCAAACAAGCACCAACACTCTTAGCAAACAGAACAAGCCCCAGGCAAAATCAAACCTATTACATGGAGCTATCCAGCTAATTTTTTCAAGATATCAAAGCGCATACGTATGTTGACACCTTTAAATATTTCTTTTAAAACATGGTAGGAATTGGTTAGAAACTTGGCAGATCATTCCATAAGTAGGACTGAACAGCAGCACAAACACATAGCTGCACTCAGCACTTTACCTATACTTCCATCTTCTTTTGGGAACCAAAGAAAAAGAAAGAAGTGGCCCTATAAAAATGGAAAAAAGAGTAGAACTCTGATTTCTACAGAGAGGGAACCATGGCAGGGGTAAGAGGGGAGGCTGCAGCCTCCCATGCTGGCAGTCTTTCCCAAGAAATTATTTTGTATTTGTCCTTGGTGCCACAAGGTTCAGTTGTGCCTCCCCGCTAGAAAGTCTTGAGAAAACTCTTCAAGCAGCTACAATGCTTTGCATGGACTTGTCTCTGCTTACAGCGGTTAACAGAGATTAGAAAAGTGCAGGCAGGAGGAGATGAAGGAAGGGAGAAGGACAATGGGAGTATTCCTATATACAAATCAAATCCCCAGAAATCCGGAGCTTTTCAGAGTTCAGTTTGGAAAATGGTACATTTATAATGTTAAAAGGAAAGCATTTGACAAATTAATTAAGGAGTTTTACCTATTGGCAACTGATTCATAACCTCTACATACCTCTCAACAGCAGAAGGATATTATAGAGGTGTTGGGTGTGAGGGTTAATGACAGTTCTATGTTATATTCTACATGTATCTGACCCCTCGCAATAGAATTTCTTGCAACAGAGAAACTAATTCATGAAGGAAAAGGTAACCAGTGCATTTTCTTTCTTTTCCTGCTCCATAATCAGACTGCAATTTCCTATAATGTTTTCATTATCAAAAATTGCTCAATTAATTCCTTCAGCGCAGACGAAGCGTGAATTACTTTCTTCAGATATTCACTCTTGAAGGTGTATTGATTAGCTCACATTAGCTAGATAAGTAAATAGCAGTGTTTCTGCTCTCTGTCAGGCTGATACTTAAGGACTTTTGGCTCAAATACTTGTTTATGAATCCAGAAATGTGGATCATGAATACTCCAGCATATAAATTTGACATTTGCTTTGCACAAACATACATCATGCTCCCAATCACTTTGATTTTCAAAATGGCATGATTTTGTTGGACCTCTGGCAAGAATCAAAGTCAGTGTAGTGAGCTTACAACATGTGACATTTTACCTCCTGGAATCAAAATGACGAAGGGAGATTTTTAAGTTTTGGGTTACAATTTTTATTTTTTTTTTTTCCACTTTTCGAGATGGAACTTAAGAGCCACAGAAAACCTCTGTGAGATTTAGAGCCTCAGGAGAAAGTAAAAAGTAGTCCGGTGCTTGATTTTAATTTTCATCTTTTAGTAATTTCTATAGACCCAGCATTGTAGTTGTCCCAGTGGTGGGATGTCTGCAAGCAACCCCAGCGCTTGGGGAGCGCAGTGCACTCTGAGCAGCACACCAGTGGGCCCTCACAACGTCATTTGGTAAAGAGAGAGCCTGAAAAATGAAATTCATTTCATAACCCCATATTTTTCTTTTATTACCCACAACTGTAATCTTTTACTTCACTGACATGGTATGCAGGAAAAAGAGGAGGGGAAGATACAGATATTAATGAGGTAATGGAAGAAATGACTTAAAAATAATTCTAACAAAATTGATTTTCAAGTGTTATAGTTCTGGCTCCTTACTTTTGCTTGGGCTTAAGTCCTTAGTAGCCATGTTTTCAAGCTCAATTCAAGCACAACCTATGGACTACCTTTTTACCAACCTCAACTCAAACAAAAAAAACCAACCTCCTAAAATATATTATCAAGTAATAACACGGCTCTCGAGTCCACAGCACTGCCAATCTTCAAACCTGATGGCTGCAAACCAGGCCTATTTAAGGCCTGAAAAGGAGTCAAATAATAAACGAGACAACAATAATTTTACCAAGGAGCAGAGGGGGGGAAATACAGGATGATAGAGCAAATGACATTTTGACGTATGCTTTAATTAAATCCAGCATTACACCTGAAAAAAAGCAGTCTTTCCCTCTCTGCTGCTTACTTTTGGCTAACTAGCGCAGCCTTCTTTTTGGTGACATGTTTCTGCAGGATCTGGCAGAATGGACTGACCGCCTGATGCAGATTAAAAATGTCTCATTTTTCACCAGGTCAATTGTAATCCTAGTCGTGTTGCCCAGCCTGGTGTAGGCTGGCGTTTTCCTCTAAGCCTGGTGAGAGCTGAAACCTACAGCTGTAAAGATGAGACTAAACTTTCCTCTGGGATGTGAGAGCACTTCTGTCTTGAGCTCTAATGAAGCAGAGAGCACTGCCCAGGCAGCTGCATCCTCATGAGAGGAGATAAAGCATCAGCCCTGAAGGCCAGAATCCTCTGGCACGCACCAGGGTGGCAGGAGGAGCCGCCCCTGCACTGATCATGCCAAAGGTACTCTGTTGTGATGGGGGGGGGAAACAGGCAGTTCTCTCTTCAGGTTGCCAAAAATGTGTAAATGACTATCTTACATACACAATGCAGGAATTGCCTCTCTGCACTGAACAAGACCTCACAGAGCAGCCAAACCAGCCACGAAAACTGCAAGTAATTACTCCCAGTGAGTGCAAACAAACTTTTACACTGTGAGTTTAAGGACAGACATGAGCCCATTTCCCACTTACTTGCTTTGCCACTGGCTTCTGGGTGAGCGTGGGTGAGTCATTTCACCTCCCCTCTGATTATCTTCCTCTTTTGTAGGAAGATGGTAGGACACAGGAGTCCCTACTAAAAATGCCTTGAGAATTTTAGATGGAAAACATGGTGCGAGTCAGACATTGCTGCTGCTGCGTGTGGTCAAATCTGAGAATTTGGTACCCTGCCTCTGCACCTTGAATAAACAAGCACTAACACCACCAAGGGAGGAGACTGAATCCTGCTGTCCTTATTTGTAAAGAGGAGATTTGTATCCTGAAACCCTTACAAGTGGGAATCGCCAACTCCTAACGAGTTGCACAGGGGCAGAAGTGCAGCCTCATCTCAGAGCACAAGCCCCAGCTGGCCTCCATAGGACTTGAACACATGGGTAAGTACATTGATAAACTGAGACCTGTCTTATCAGTGGAACAACAAGTGTCAAAATGTCCTAAAAATGATTTCAGCCCAGGATTATTTTTCAGCCAGAAACAAAGCATAGGATTTTCCTGTAAGAAAGCCTCAGGCAGAAATGTTGTCCTTCATTTTACAGGGTGATGATCTTTTGCACATACACCAAGGTGACTCTCAAACCAGGCTTGTAGTGTTGTACGATATTTACTAATGAAACCAGGTACATTCAAAATGTGAAGCAAATACAGAGACCTATAAACTAAGGAACTTCTTCTCTGTGCTGTACGATTCATGACCGTCTCCCCTTTGGAGAAATCTCTTTGACCAGATTAACAATGAGATAGAAAACCTTTGAGTTACCTGACAAAACCGGTCCAAGAGTTCCCAGACTCTGTTATTGCTGCAATCTACCTTTCTAAACCTCTAAGCACCACACTACAGATGCTTTTTCATAGTACACAAAGAATTTGGAAGAGGTGTTTTTTTTTTTAATTTTGTATTTGTATGCAGGACACTGTAGCATACACCTACCAGAGCCCCATTCCTCTTAGAAGCACATATAAGATAATATGGTGTAGTGTATTATCCCAGACTCCTACTCCTTTTTCACGCACAAAACATGCTAGGCCAATCCAGGAGTTAAAAGTGCTGAAATTAAGGAAATTACGTTTGTATAATTTATTTTAAAAATCTATCTTCCAGATTCATCATTTTGGCAAGGTGGTAATCTATTCCTTGCTATTTTGAGATATGGAGAACCCAATAATAATTTTAGAGACATTGATATGGAAAACACTTTTTATCAAAGGAACTCAAGACCAAAGTAGTCTTTTTCCCCCCCTCCCCCAGACACAAGTTATTCTCTGAGTTACTGCCAGGTGCATACAAGGAAGTGGCATGCCAAAAGGGAATCAAAAAACTAACATCCTAATTTCTTATGCCAATACTTCAGGTGCTGTTTGACAAATAAAGTGTTGAGAACACAACCTTAAACAACAGACAGGTGAATGCTAGTTGTTTTCCAACAGTGACAGGTGCAAGATGGCTTGAGGAAAGTATCCATTATGGGCAAGGCTCAAATTAGGTACTTAAAAATTGTGGCTTAATTTAGGTCATTTATCATTCTCCTCAAAGGCCCTTTTGTACAATTGAATTCTGAAGTGCTTCGGTTGCTATTAGATCATCACAGCTGCTGTAGTATCACTCAAAGCAGATGTTTCACAGGCAGAGAGCACCCAGCTAATTTTCAGCAACACAGTAACTGCGAGTCCCTCCCTGGCACTTCTGCCCATGGATGTGGATTCGGCTGTGCAGGTGCCACCGCGCTCAGCCACTTGCAGGGGGTCTGCATGGATGAAGTGCCAGTGGTGGCAGACCCCAAACCAATTCCACTCCGGCAACGCTTACAATAAAAACAGAGCTACGCACCCTGAATTTTCAAATGTCATCTTCCTTTTGAAACAAGTGGGTAATAAATCAGCTTAGATAATTATTGAACAATCTCAGCTATCTGCTATAGACTAAAAATAAGAGGCAAATGCGTCTCCTTGACTTTGCAATGTTAGAATTATTCCCTGTGTGGTACTTGTGTACACTGCAGACTCATCTCACAAGCTAACAAATCATTCCTCTGAGACAGAAACGCTGCTCATCTGCATATGGCTCCTCCACCTACGTGGTAGTGTGCTATTGCACAACCTGCAAGCAGGGACACAGCGCTAAGGGAATGCGGAGAAGCCAGTAAAGAAGTTATTTTACTCTTCCAGTGACCAGACAAAACTTCAAAGAATTTGCCTCTTCTGCACGATGCTTTAGCAACATTGAAAATTCTTTGGCAAAAGAACCTCCCTGAAAAGAACATGTCTGTAATTTTGTGGCGGGGGAAATAGTTGGATTGCTTATAACACGTAGAAGGTAATGGGAGAAATACATGCTTAAAATGAGCAAATGCAACGCAGGTCAAATGGCTCTTGTAAAACCACTCGTTAATGGGAATCCTAGACTGTGAGGCACCTAAAATTAGTAAAGTGCAGAATTAGCTCAAAACTGGCAGATCAGCTCCATCTTGCATGACATCTATTTCGTTCCAATAAGTACTAGGGCAGAGACATTTAACAGATATTACAGTTCTCTATTTAGAAGGAACTAGGATGACATAATCATATCCTTTGAAGGCGATGAAGTACTTTCCAGTCCATTAGTAACTGAAAACGATGTCATTAGACAATATCCACTAGGGAATTAGGCATTAAAAGAAGTTTAACTCCAGGAGTGATGATAACTTTCACTCAAAATCCTAGAAGCTTTGTCTGAAGAGATCTCTGGCTTGCTATTATTTCTAAAAATTGCAAAACCAGGGATATTTCAAAGGAAAGGAGAATCAGTGCTTAGAAGTTGCTCATAAGCAAGGCTCACAAGATAATACAGATAATGGTAAGGCAGATAAATCAATTTGAGAAAAAAACAATGAAAAATTTAATAGGGATTTGAACTGAAGAACAAGTCATGCTTTTAAGGAATATAATCCTATGAAAGACAAGTGGTGTCCAATAATCACAATGTCATCTTTAATAAAGTATCAAGTTTGGTCAATAAAAGTAACTGACCTGTTAAAATTAGACTTTTGTGAAATTTTTACCTTGCTCTGCAGACCTCCCAATTAACAGTGCATAATAACAAAGTAAATGTTAAATGGATTCAGACCTGTCTACTTCTCAAGTCCCAAAAAGAAGGTCAGCAATGAATCACGCCTGAACAGCTTATTTTATTGGGAATTTTTCAGGATCGCTTCAAGGCGAATATCTATTCAACTCTTATCGATGGACTGATTTAAATGTGACCACTGCTGATAACATTGTTGTAGTTGATACAACCAGTGGTGATCTGGATTCTTGATAAAGTCCTTTGAAGAAAAACAAAGGGCTTAAAATACGTTGAAATCTTAGAATAAAAATTGAGATCTACAAAATTACTTGAGAACAGTTGGCCATGCCATACAGCAAGACAATTAAAGATGTGAGCTTGGTTATCTCTGCAAAAACTTAAAAGGACATTATTAAAGAAACTTAGTGTTAAGGATTGTTTAATCCAGTTAACAAAGGCACAATAAAGACAATAGTTGGCAATTACACCAATTTCAGTTAAAACAAATAACGACGAGATCAACATATTCAAAAGTACATCAGGTCAACCACTAGAATTCACCACTGAGGGACACAGTGCAATAACCTCAAGTCACAAGTTTATACCTTTCTAGAAATTATGTGTCATGTTAACACAAGTTACTAGGCTCAACATACAGTTAACTGTGTTAAGTGTAATGGCCTGTGGAAAACAGGAGTTCAATCAAATTGATGTAATAGTCCCTTTTGGATTAAAACTCTGGGAATTTAAATCTGGGCCTGAAAAATGTTAGAAAGGAAAAAACACCCTCCACAACTACTTAAAATAAACCCACCTAATATCCTCACCACCGTTGCACGCTATAATCTGCCACTTGAAATTATTAGCATCTCTGGAGTCCAGTTTGTTAAATAAGGGGGAAGAAATGCTGGCTTTGTGCCTAGAAACCCTCAGCTCTTCACAACGGCATCTCAGGCAATAACGCTTTTAGTTGCCATAGACTTTAACCACAGCCCGTCCTTTAACCCCACTTTCCAGAGTTAAGTAGGGATGACGTTGATATCCAGCAGAAAATTTGAATTTCCGGTCGGCATGGTCCCTTGCACTGGCTGTCAGTTGTGGGTGAGGCAAAGAATTTATCCCCATCCTTATGAAGTCCTAAAACAATCATGAAAATAATTTCCTCTGCTTTCCAAACCCTCAAGGAACAGTTTCTTGAAAAGCACTTCCATATGGTAGTAGGTACTGGAGAAGACTCATTTGGCCAGAGCCTCTTTCTCTTTCACAGACAGCATAAAGGTCCAAGATGATTATTATTATGTCTTGAAGATTAAGGTATACCAACGTACTGCTTTTGTCCTTTTTGCCTGGAAACTCCCACTTCAGGAAGTTCCCCAATAATGACCAGAAAAACATATATGATTCATTAAGGTTGAAGCTTTACAAGTCTTTTTGGCTGATCACTTATTAAAAAAAGAAAAACGGATATTAAACAGAGGAAATTTTCATTCTTCAGAAACATACATAAAAATTCCTCATTCATCTACAGCAGGAGAGGAGGAATGCAACAAAGTGCCTCAGCTAACTCAGTGCTATGAAGTAGAGGTACAGAGGTTTTGACCTGTCTGACATAGGCTAGAGTTACTAGTCACCCTATACAGTTATAATATTTCACCTGCTCTGCATGGAGACTAAGTTCACTAATGTATGAAGACCCAAAGACATACTGTTCATCTCCCTGAAACACATTTTTAAACTGTATACACAATATATGAATGAAATTTCTCTAAATCATACCACACAGTGAAATTAGAAGATTTTATAAAATAGAAATCACAGTAAAATTTGGATTTTTTTCTTTTAAGATAAAGAGACATGGACTAGTTTGCCAAAGACTGCTTATCTCCCCTCAAAAAATAATAGCCTTTGAGCACTTGTATCAGCCTGATTGTTTCAAACTGAAAATTGATTAAGAGCCATTTCATTCAAGGCCTTACATGTGGTGTGAATCCATTTACGAGTGATGGAGAAAACTACAAGATTTCCCTTTCTCATTTACCTAATCCCCAAATCCTATTCATTTCACAGCAGGGGTAAAACCTTGGCCCTGCACAAGTTATTTGGCATTCTGCCATCAATCTAGTTGGGGTCACCATGCTGTTCAGCACTTCATCAGGTGCTCTGCAGTGCTGAAACTGAGGATACCCAGGCAGGTGGGAAAAAAGACAGATTTTCTAACAGGCAAATGGGGGACTTTGGCTCAGCTGGACTTCAGCACAGCAAGAGGAGGAGGCCTGGGGCCAGCTCTAGAAGGCTCAGCATGGGCTAGTGGGATTAACCACATCTTAGGGGGCTCCAGGTAGAGCAAGGAATCTCAAAAAGGGCATTGGGACTTTCTTCAGGCAAGAATCATTCCCTCCCACAACACGCTCTAATAGCCTCTAACTCTGTGCTCTTGGGTGGCTGGAAACGGGGGGGGGCGGGGAGACAAAGAAAAAAAAGAACAAAATGCCAGGATCAGCTTGTGCATCCTCCAGGGGCACGAAAAGGACAACAGGATGCGGATCTAGAAGAAGCATTGGAGGAGACCCCCAGAAGACACCTCCCTATCTTTTACATTAAAGGAACGGGTTTGCACTCACTTTCTAACATTTGTAAATCCGGTTGGTCTCAGCATCATGGAGCTAAATTAGAAAAGGGACTAAAAGTCTCCATCTTTCCTCTGTAACTTGAATGATGAATAATCTCAAAGAATAAAATACAAGGCGATCATGTCATTAAGGCTAAAAATGTAATGGATATGTAACACAAACCAAAGAAATAAGAAATATGTACATTGTTTGAACAGTTTCCCATTTTTAAATGCTTTAGTTGCTCTGCAGCTGTTTTAAACTTCACCTTCAGTGACTAAAAAATAATTTTCTCTTTTCTTCTGACCCTGCTAACGGGGAATATAATATATTTTTTTAGAATTAACAAGGCAGAACTATTACATAGACCTTGTGTAAGTTATACACAGATGCAAGAAAAGCAGAGATGGCACCTGCTATGACAAGATATCCTCAGAGTGGGGATTCTGAATGCTATGTGAAAAAATTCAAAATAAATGGGGATAGGCTTCATTTGAGGTTTTTAGCATTTACAAGTCTGGAGAATGAATTCTTTCTTCAGTATATCTAAGCTTATTGCAGAATTCGCGACTCTGCAATTAATCAGAGTTAGCAACTTTGATTTCCTTTGTAAAGCAGAATGCATTTAAATAGAATCACTGGGGAGAAGTAGGAAGATGATCATAATAGGATGATAATTTTTGCCTGAAAGGTTCTTCCAGCAAGTTGCGTGATCCTGATCAGCAAAGGGTGACTCATACAATTTGGCTAGAGGAGTTGAAAATAAAATCACAACAACATCTGGCTGATATTTAAATGTCAGTGGTACATGCAATGTAACTGTGATCCCAGAGAACTAAACCCAGACAATCTCAGGTACCTAATGTGATACCAAGGATTTGATGTTCATGCGCTGGTTGAAAGGAGCAAGGGGAAGAATTAACTCTATGGTCTAAGAGTACTGATGCGCTAAATTCTGCCTCAAATTGGTGATTATATCAACAAACAATTATCTACTACTGCAAATTGGTTTTGGATGGAAGAGGAACAATATAATACAAAATTTTTGTATTCAAGAAAGCTCATACAGGCACTGCAGCTATCTCGAAACACTTTTTTTTCCATTAATGCTCATGTTCCTTTCTAATCTATGGATTAGAGTAGACCATCCATTTAATCTATGGGAGAAGCAATAAACTTGGATGTTTAGTGTGATAAAAGTATGTCAAGAGCTTAATTTTCTCAGTCCTGAGAAGTTAGAGGAGTTTCTTTCTGATTGTTACTATCTACCTTGCTGAGGCTAAACTAATAATCGATTACTTCTGTAACATTTAAGGCCTAACAATTTATTTTCAGACAAGACTAATCTGCTTCTTGAGTTCACATAACTAAAGTTCAGCAATATCTATTTCCTGGTACCAGCTGCTGTCTTTCCACCTTTTGCTCTTTACCTCTGGAAGAGTAAACTGTGCTATGGTCATGAGAACAGGGAAGTGAAACATTTATGGAATTTCAGAAAGTAGGGACATAATGGTTGTTCTCATCAAATCTGGGGATAACAAAGCAGCGTACAGCATTGTAAAATCCAGCTATTGAGCAAACTGGCATGAGGCAACCTCAGAAATCCAGATGTTGAATGAAGTGAAAGGGGCAGTAGGGTAGGCAGAATGATATAAAAAGAGCACAGGTAGTGGTCTTGCTAAAGTATTTAACAGAAGGAAAATTTCTCTTGAGGAATCATTACAGAGCAAAAATTTAGACTTGCATTTCAGAAAATGTTGCTGCACAATCAGCTCGCTAAAGTAGGACAAAGCTGTGCGACCAGTAAAATAATCTCAGGCTAATTCCCTTGTTCCAGTCAATTGTTTCCTGTCATTCCAGGTACTGAAAATTTACTTAGGGAAAAAAAATGGGAGACCACCTAAGGGACGATGAGATCATTGAAGCAATTGTGACTGGCAATCAAATAAATTAAATTTAAACATATCAAAAGGAAAAAAAAAAAAAGATGGCCTACGCATCAAATCTTCTTGAGTGACCCATGGCAAAGATCACCCCTCGCTATCAATTAAAGGAAGGATGATGAAAATATATAACTACATCACTGAAAGAACCCAGTATAGGTTTTCTGTACCTTGCTATAAAGTTGAAAGTAATTGCTGATTTCGGCAAAATAATTCCACTTCATGCAACAAAGGTGGAATTGATAAAAAAATGAACCAAAATTTCTCTTTTTTTCAAACACCTATTATATTGAAAGAAAAACCAGACTTTAAAATCTCAGATTAAGGTTGTCCAATATGTCGGACACAGCTAAAGCTACTGCAGGTTTTTTTTAAAGATTTGGGTGCAAGGGGCAGGTAAGGGTAGGAAAGTTAAATTCTCAAGCTTGTGCTTCCAAAGGTAGCTCCATTATTTCAGTTTGTTTATTCCAATTATTTTACATTTTAAGCTATTTATTTACAGAACTAGTTGAGAGTCATAAACAATTCTGTTTGGGATACAACAGTCTTTTCTAAGGCCGAAGTTTACAAGCATGTTATAGTACAGATATTTAAGTAACTTGCAGAAATATTTCAACCTTATATTGCTACTTCTTCTAGTAATAGTTACCCCTAATTTTCAGTAAAGAGCAATCTGGCCAACATTTTCCAGAACAGGTTTTATACATTAAAACAGTAATTTGCCTGTATTCCCCCGGTTCTTCCAGTTTATACATAATTATTTTATCTTGATGTCATACTTTTTCACTGAGACCCTCTTATCAATCTCTTTGTAGCCCGGGCAATACAATTTTTCTTTTTCTCAAGAAGAGTCAAAAAAAAGGGTTAAAAACAAGCCTATTGAGATATGGTGTAAGATACTAACATGATGTTTCTGACTCTGGCATCTTTCAGTTCCAGGAGGTAGCAACAGTCCACTGTTGAGTCTGAAGCTATGCTGAAATAAGAGTTATTTTTACATTTAGTGTTTGCATAGCTCCACAGAAGAGATCCTCCTAAATGTAATTCTAGTTTGCTCATTTTCTACTTTTATATCCTTGGCTTAAGTACCTCTGGGGCTGAATGTGCAATTTTACTTTAAAGGTACACGATTGTTCTTATACATCCAAGTCAATTTCAAGTTTAAAGACCTAAAAATGTTTCAAATCATTATGTTTAACCTGCCCCAAGACTGAGTTTAAGAAACAACGCCAAACAACTATGGGGATGGAGGGAAGGGAAAGAAGACTTAAGTGTCAATAATAGCTGCATGCATTACAGATTTTACCTTCATTACACCCACCTGAGCAAGATTTTGAAGTTACATTAAACATCAGGATGTAAAGGAGAAAAGAAAAGAGACGATGACATATCTGACCAAATTCATATTCTTAATGTGTAGCCTGCTCAGTTTGTCGGGGTTTCACAACAAAATATGGGTGTGTTTTTATACCTACTAAGCTTTCAGAGCATCTTAGTGAGACTAGGCACTCCAGTTCTTTTGTTAGAGAACCTAATGGAATATCCTCCACCTTTCAGTTACTTCCATTAAATTTGGTTATTAAGGCTGAGGTGAATTCAGATGAGATTTTTCTGATGTCAAAAATATACCTCTTTTACAATAATAATAAATCCTCTCAGCAGTCCTGGCGTCTACACGCAAGCAGCACAGATATATTAGTATAGAGACAGTACAACATATTTAGAAGTTAAAAAAATACTTTTAAAATGCTATATGCTTCAACTATCATTCTTAGAATTCTGGACATTTGGAATGATAAAATGGTTCAGACAGATTGTTTGGTAGATATTACAAAACCTAAAAATTGCTAAATGTTCATTCCAAAGACTAAAATTAGTAATCAAGGTTTTGCATTCCATTGCTTTTTTTTTTTTTCAGAGTGCTAACAAATATCTCTGCTTTGACAGCAGTTTTACCTTATGTTCAGTTGCACATTTATTTATTTTGTGATTAAAAATAAGACATTTTAAAATTGATTTGTTTAGTAAGGTAAACAAGAAACAAAGCCTGAGACCTCTAGTATTACTACGCAAATCTCCATGAATAAACCTATAGAAATTAAACAAAAATCACATGATTAAGACTCAAACGCTCCTCTTGCTCTCAAGCCCCAAATAGCAGTGCAACAAGACAGTCTTCTTATCTTGAACATTTTTGTGCTTTCAGAACTACTCATTGGGCAGATTTTCCAGGTTTTCACGATAAACCTGAGGCTCACACACACTGGAATAGCTAATATCATACCGGTTTCCTGTTCTGTTATCCTCCTACATCTTAAGTCAGCATTTCCTCTGGAATGATGCAAGATATTTTGGGATTGGTCTCTGGGGTTTCTCTAATTTTGACCAAAAGGATACTTTTCTGATAGTAGTTTGTCCATACTGACATGTTCCATTAAAAGCATGAGCTTTAAAATGATCCTGTCAAAAAACTCTCAACTGATGTTATTCCTGAATCATGTTTATTTTCCCCTTGGTACACCCTTGCATCATGTGTTTGGTGTTTTCACATTTCTTCATCCTCTAGCAGTGAAGGTTCCCATATTTTTTGTTAGTCCCCCTGCTGTTTATATGACTTGAGGTGATTGAATCTTACTGCTCAGGCTTTTTTTGCTGTCTCTAGGTGATGACTCTCAGCACAGCTTCTCCACTACTTTTCCTCTTTCCAGCATCTTCTCCCCTCTTCCTTTTAAAAGGGCCAAAAGTTTTCCACTCTGCTCCCTCTGTTGCTGTAGGACTAGTCACTCTCTGTTACTAAACACACAGTCTGAAGTCTTTTTTTCTCTTTCCTCTCAGACTCATCCAATTCCCAGTTATTATCACTTCACCCCTCTTAGTAAAGCTAAATATCCCTTTTCTGTGCAGACAATGAAATCTTCCATTCCTGTTTTTATTTTCTTACCTTAACAAATTATCTTCATTTTTCCAATGCTCGTGTTGTTCCAATTCATACTAAACTGATACTCTCTCTGCTTTTTTTCTTAATTAAAATGTCTTTCAACAACTTAAGGCACAAAGAAATGTAGATCACTTACTATGTTTGGGCAGGTTACATATTTTTAACACTTGTTCTCCAGCATGGTTCTCCAAAAAGTTTCTCCAACACCAGAGGAGAATCATACGATGCTCAGTTTCTTTGGATTTGGAGTTTATTTTGGAAATTTTTTTTAAATTAATGCCCTAAAAGATTTGCTTGAAAAGAAGTGACACAAACATTGATTTTTCCCAGTCTCTGTACTCTACTTCCTATTTTTTAGGAATTGGAACGCATTATTTTCAAGGCTATCAAGTACTGTAGAATTTGAAAAGCATTTCCTTTGCAAAAAAAGTCATTGAAATATCACAGAGAAAGATTGCTTCATCTCTCAAGAAAAAGTTGCTGATGTCTCATGGGTAGTTTTGGCAAAATCATCTACTTAGATTAATATCAACTGCTTACTTCCTCCTTTCCTTCTCCCTTCCCCAATTGACTACTTAGTACTAGGGAGAGAGGCATAAGAAAATTCTTGTTTTCTTGAGGGTTTGCCTGTTTCTGAAATTATATCTTGCCATTGGAGACCAATAAAGCTGGAAAATTTTGTGTAAATTGCTCTTGGATTTGAAAATGACTGATTTTGCAAGCAAAGGATGTGACTTTATATGGTAAACAAGCATCATTCATCCTGGTCTAATCTAAAATAATACAAGGCTTCAGAGAAGAAAGGGGGGGGGGGGGGGAAACCAAGAAGAAAAATCCAGGTGTCCAGTAATAGTTACCAAAAAAAAAAAAAAGGGAAAAAAAAAAACCAAAAAACCAAAGTCAGCTAAATGACATATTATGTAATTTGGTACCAATTACCTTTGCTGAGGCCACTCAGGGACCCGTTGGCAGTCATTTGGTTGCAGAGTCAAAGCTATGTGTAGTAGCATGCATGCTTTTGCTTGCTAAGGGCAATTGGTCAGGAGCGCTGTGTCAGAGGATGATCCAGCTCCAGGCACCCTGGCAGTGCCGCACCCACACCCAACTGGGACTGCAGGAAATCCCATATCCCAGACTTCAAAAACATCACTAAAAACATATCTTTAAGCATCACGCTCTCAAATGCATTGCAGCAGTAATTTTGTATTTAATCTTCCAGTGTAGTTTCTGACTTAGTTTTGAGCAAGGATGATAAATAATTTGTTCTGTATTCATGTACATTGATGAATAAATTCCAGACAAAGTGTTCAAATTTTCTCCTGTCTATTGTGCTGAGGATAATTTAATTTAATAAATAATAAAGTTTTCTCTATTTTTTTTTTAATGTAGCAACAGCAATCACTGTAGTTTATGTGATTTAAGATCAACTCTAGCTTGGACTATGACTTGTACGGAGATCAGAGTAATAAAGTGAGTCATTCTTTGTCTCTCTCAGTGAGAATAAAATTTTTTGACCTCTTTCTAAAGTGTTAATTTTTGAAAATGAAACAGAGTCAGCAGTGAAAATGTCCTTTGCTTGCCAGAGAAATAAATTGTCATGTAGCATTTGGGGGTTTGTAGTTTTTAACTTAGTTGCAAAAAAGAAATCACATTTGTCAGACCACCCAAATTACTGTAGATTGGTAACTCAACTAGTTAATAAAGACTTTTGTTGCTAGAAATTCTTATTGCTCTAGTACATCTATTATCTTTCTGTGAGTGATGCCTATTTAAGGGAGATTCAGATTTTCTGTTGTAAGACACTGCTTTTTGGTCAATCCCGATATGGATTCCCAGGGATGAGCTAAGTGTTGTGAGAAAACAGAACATATACCTTCATGGGTATCAGCTGTATTGTCAAATTCATCACTGGACAAATTAACATCCAAATAGTCCTGCTGAGTGGAATAATCAATTTCTTCCCCAGAAATTCTTTGGTTTACAGTCTCAGCAGCTGCACTGGTTTCTGCATTTGCCTCCTTACCAGTTGGAACAAAATCTGTTACTCTTCTAGTTTAAAACTTGTAGCTTTTTCTCTAGTTTTTCACTAACATTCTTTTGCTTCTCCACCTCTGTTCTGTTCCTCTACTTTCCTTCATCCCTTTGGAGTTAACTAGTCTAAAGTCTACTGAGGCACCAGATTAAAAGGCAACAATATGCTAATGCACTAGACACACAAAAAGGTCTGTCATGAGTAAGCTATTGCAATAAAACAAATATACAAACACCACCAAGTTTTTATCATGTAAATAACTGATCAGATGGGATGCAGTAACAAAGACAAAAAGAGTAGTTTCATTACAGGCAGAAAAGATCTTAATATTTAATGCAACACCAGAAATTGAAAGATCTTCTCTTTAGAAACTTGCCATCCATTTTCTTTAATTCACTGAGTATTTATTTTGGTAAGCACAAGTGATTTCTCACATAGAGATAGAGAAAGAAAATTCTTCAACTGGGGGAGAAAAGAAGAGATGGGAGAAAAAGCCTCAGGGCATATTGCAACCTGTCAGCACATGAAATGAACAGTGATACAAACTGGACACATGGTCCAAACCCCTCCTGGCGCAGACAGTGCATTAGCAAGGCAAAGTTTGAATGGCTTTTCATGCCAGGAAGGTCGCAAAAGCGAAATGGGACTGAGTCCTCCTGACAAGAGCACCCACGCTAGTCAGATTTCAGTTTTGCACCTGCTGTTTCCAGCCTCTGCTCCTAAGCCACTGTCAGTGCTTTCCTGTGAACAGGAAAAATTTCAAGTCTTTCTTGCTGCTGGTTCAAGGTCTTTTGTCTTTCTTGCTTTTGTTTTTCAGAGAGTCTGTTTTGCTGCCTGTTCACTCCCCACACTCAAAATGCTCTACTTTGAACTGCTGCTGCCTTCACCCACTCCTGACTGTCTGTTGGACGCATCACCTAACCTTTACTGATTTCTCCCTCAGTGTAATCAGCATTCCCCTTCTGTATCAGGACAAAGCCTAATTCTCCTTTTTTTTTTTTTTAAATATATATATCTATTTTACTTACCTAAATTATTGGATGTAAAATTTATAAACAAAAATTTTAAAATGCTGCTTGAAACAATCAATTTGGGTTGCTGATCTTGGAGAATTTTTATTTTTTGAATGTATTGACTCCTCACCTGTGAGAAAAATGAGAGTTCCCTTTTATTTCTGAGATGAGGCACTCAGAATGTTCAGACAAACAAAAACAATTAAAACCCCCCTCATGGTGTCTGTAGTTTCCAAAAGCAAAGTTGGATGAAATTAAAAAGAACTTTTAATCTTAAATCTAATAAAATTATTTTCCAAACCTCAGTTTTGCTTTTCGTAGTATTACATTTTCTTTCACTGGCAGGCTGTAACTCTATGAACTGATGAGTTTTTTGCATTTGTTGTTCATAAAAATTTTCTAACCAAGTTCTCAATGTACTTTACACATAGCCATAGGTGTTTGTTACTGCAAATCAGAAAATAATCTTCGTTTTACAGATGAGCAAATAAGAAGAGATGAACAGTCACAATATTCTGAAGGTGGCCTCCAGCTTTGACTTCCGAGTCCTATCAGCTGGGCTAGCAACAAGAAAAATAGTTTATCTCTCCCAAAACATACAGGGAGCTTCTAATATATGTTAGTTATCAAAATGTTAATGTTAAAAAATAAAGAATTAGGTAAGCAAATAGTAAGGCCTCTTAAGAAGTCTGAGAAAGTAGACAAAGAAGGCCAACCAGAAAGCCCAGCTCCCAGTTTTGTCACTTTAAAAACATGACCACCCTCTGCCATCTCCATGATTTTTAGAAGTGTCTATGAGCTGAAATGAATCAAATCATGATTTTTTTTATTGGCTTGTTCAGGAAGAAAATTATCCTATGATCATAAATTATCAAAGGAAACTTCTAGTTCAATTGTCTCCGCTGATTTGACAAAGTGAACATTGAGAAAAGCCACCCCTATTCAGATCCCGTTTGAAAGGGAAATAGTGGCACATGTAAAAATAATTTTAAAAATTAAATTAAAAAATACTGTAACACCCAAGACAAAGTTGTCATAAAAGTCAGTCAAGGAAATGGTAAATCATTAAAATGATCAAATAAAATGAGATGGAAGTATCTGGCTGAGATTCTTACTGCTTAATGGTTTCCCCCACTCCTGGTCAAAAGGGTTCCTGACAGTGCATTTTCCGGAATTTTATTCAACTTATTCTGAAATGACATAATCACACAGAGCAGTCCAGTGTCCCCGGAAGTAATACTTACAAGTAACACCCTATGAGCATCACCATACTTAGCTTTTTCTGCAAACTTGAACTAAATCAGTGGCAGCTACCTACATGTGGCATGTTCCCGCTAAGCCACAATAGGAGGACCACTGGTCTAGCATGCCTTATTGCTCAGGACATTTTTCCTGCTAGTTACTGAACCTTTTCTCTTCAAATGCAGACCTGCATACTTTTTGACAATTTATGATATGGATCGTGCTAGCACAATCCGAGTCCTTAATGTTAGCATCCTACTTTCACTATTTCACAGCACATATTTCAGCCTTTGTACAGAGCCACAACATGAGCAACCACAAAGGCACGATGTGAAAGCAACCACTACACCACTTTGCAATCCAGAGATGGAGGAAAATCCAGAATATTTTTCCTTTCTCAAGCAACAGATTCTTCCTTCTTCCATAAACACATTTCTACCGTTAAGTGGAAATATCCCCAGGAATATTACATCTTAGACCTCCTAGATCTTGGAGAATTTTTACAGGTACTTGAGAAGAAACTCACAAAGAATAGCATTTGCAGCAGTGTCTTCTACAACACTGTTTTGTAAATTGAAGAAATAATTTGTGAGGTGTTGAGTTTCCACATTCCTCTGGGGTCAAAGAGCTGCCTGACCACACACACCTATACTTCAGCGTTATGGGTGATAACAAGCTGACATGATCCACACGTAGACTAAGAAAAAAGACTCTTTTTATAATATCACCAAAGGCTTGTCATATCAGTTCAAAATGTTTGTTGAGATCTAGAAGTTTAGTTTTTAAATAAAGATCCCTGTTTGGGGTTGTCTTTTTCCTTTTGTTTTACTGTAAATGTAACCATTTTAAAATTGCTAGTAGTTTAATTTTTGCTGCTAGGCAAATCTAGTGACGCAGCTCCCTTCCATACTCCCTGACAACCTTCATAAGTCTGTGGAAATTGAAGATCACGTAGACTGCTTCACTATACTCTTCTGAAGAAAAAGTTTAGCATTCAAAAACTGAAGTAATGATTTTTCTTATTTGTGGAAGTGTCAAATGTGAATTAGTGAGACACAGGCCCACAGGGGGTTTCTCTGCTGAGCCTCACTGACATCCTTAAAACAAACTGGCCTGTACTGGCCAGTTAGCCTCTACAGAGCTGAGTCAGACACAGGATGCCTTCAATGCTAGCAGGTTTCATAGTCCAAGTTAAAAATTCAGTTAAAGACATGTGGACAGCCATGGAAAGCAGACCCTGAGGTGGGTTCTCTCTTCGCCTGATCTTTGCCTTTGCAAGGCTGGACACGTGCCCCTGTTGTATTGCCGCTGTTCCTCTCCATCTTTCCCTTCCCCATCTTTCCCTGTGAAAGAGAAAGAGAGGTCTGCTGTTTGTGGCCAGCTGAGTGCCTACGGACTCCAGCAGAGAAGAGCAAAGGGCCTAGTGCTTCACTCCAGGCTAGCAGAGGTGGCTGCTGCTTAAATTCCAGAGGACCTCTTCCCCAGATGCCTAAATCTCCCATATCACAACCCTATGGACCTAATTCAGGGGTGCAGAGTCGAAGCATGAGAGAAGACAGGTCAATTATTCGGAAGGATCTGGATATCTGGGCCTCAGCCCAGACATTTCTGCAAGCACTCAGTGAGTTACATGGGGTTCACTGGGTATTAGATGAAGTTGGTTATAAACTGAAAGAGGAATTTTTGTTTTAAACTTCCTTAGCAGTCAAAATTTGATGTTTTGAAACAAAGATCTAAGATGGGACTCGCTCCTGCTTTATGTCTTTGAATGAGGGTATGTCAAATAATCACTTATGATATACGTTCCTCACACACTCCTGACAAATCACAAATTATTTAGTCAAATAAAGCAGGCCGTAAACGTTTGCTTAAAAATAAAATCACGTTTTGAATTAGTCTCCTACAGGAAATAGATGCACTATACGTGTATACATACACTGAATCTGAGGGAGGCTTTGCACATCTCTGCTGAAGGTACTTAAAACTGCCATATAAGGAATATAAAGAAAAATAAGTTTGAAATAATAAGCTGCAATTAAACCACTTAACAGATAGATAAGCCATTTCAAACAAAATAATGTAGCCAATCCACACAATAAACCACACAAAGAATCTGAACTAAATCTCTGCAGTTAAAATTTTTACTTATAATTTCAATGTTTTCATTCCTTTAGCCCAGCTTGCTAATTGCTGGAAATACCCTAAGAAAGTTGTGGTGGTTTTGTTTTTTTTTTACCTTATGTTTCCACTTACTTCTTAGAGCAGAGAAATTTGGATGAGGCTTACCATTTCCAGAAGGATTCACTAAGCAGAATCATTCAACATTACATGCTTGTTTTAGTACTACTGTTGGCATCGGTATTGATGGGATCCCAGATATATGAGGCCCTTAAGGGACTCCTAGCCTCTCCACTGTATTTGCTTTAAACTAAGGCACAAATACATCATAAAACATAGCCTATAGCTTCTTCTATAACAAAATGTCTTCACAGACTCCTTCATTTCCACCAAAACTGTGGGACTGTATTTCTGTTTTGACAGGTTATTTGAGAAGTTTCATACATGGAAGATGCCCATGAACACCGTAAACAGCAAGGCAGGCAGGAAATGCCAGCGTAGCCATAACTGTAGGGTAAGGTCTGGAATACAGCTGCTTAGTAAACCATTCCCTTTAAAATGGGATATGATCGGACAACTCATAATTCTGTGCAGGATGTAGCCTGTAGCTATGATCAGCTCTTTCACTTGATGTGTTGTTAGTTTTGGCAATGGCATACACACCACCAGGTGGCTGTCAGAATCAGTGGGGATTTTTATTTGGTTGAATAGCTTTACTTGATAAATGGGTACCACTATGCTGTGGAGCTATGCCGTTCTGGATGCAGCCCTACATGAGTACATTCATTGCCTTCTGCTCTGTCAAATATGGATCCACGTCTGGAGCTGGGGAATTACTTTACGTTCTTTTTGTCATTTAAATTCTTAAAGAAAACCAAAGAGGCATCCTCAGACTTGCCTCGACAATGACACAGGCAGGGAACCCCCTCCTGAGGATGCTGGAGAACAGGGGATCCAAGGGCATTCTGTTCTCCTGCGGCCCCAGGAATTCATCACTGATGGTGTCATATATCTTATAGCTTCAGGGAATGAAGAGATGTCCTTCCTGAAGGACATTATCAACTGTCGTTCTTAATTTAACACATGCTGACTGAAGGACAGAGATGTCCTCATAATATTTGGCTGTAGTTTCCCTGACTGTAAGTCTATGCGTGTTTTAGATTCTCTGCCTCCTGCCTTTTACCTACATTGCTCCAAAACCTAAGGAATTATAAATCCAGTGGTCCTTAAACTGTCTCTCTTGTTGCCTGTTATTTAATATGATTGAACAACTGTTATTATCTCCTCTTTTTTTCCTGAATATTAATCTCTGAAATGAGCAGCAAATTACAAAACTGTACACCTAACTGCACAAACCAGAATTTTAGCAGGTTGAAAAAGTGGCATACTGAGAAACATTTGCAACTGTCAGCTTGGACAGCCTTGGAAAGAACTGTGAACATCACAAAGAACAGTGATGAAAGTGTATTTCTTTCACTCCAATCGTGTTTTACTGAGGAAGAGTAGTCTCATTCAGTGAACAAGTATGAAGTTTTCTAAAGGCAATATTTACAATCAGTGTGTTCAGAACAGGAATTACTAACAGTAGTTATACATAATAATAATAATGTAATGTAGGTATACATCTGAAGAGAAAAGGCTTTGTTCTTCTTTCTCAGATTTGAAACATGACTGTGTCATAACCAGGTGAGGGGGAACAAAAAAATAATCAGAAAGATTGAAACTTCAGAAGATCTGACATTGTCCTAAGTTATGGATCTGTTTACAGCTTCACTATATGCCTGACATTTATAACTATCTTTCTTGAATTTTCTCTGCACCATACCTATACATACAGGCAATTATTTCCCCCATGACTTTCCACAAAATCTATTATTTTTGATTTTATAATTGCTTTACCAACCTTAGTAAACCTATCCTTCAGTTGAGTCCCTATTTTACGTTTTAAGGATGTCTGCTACCTGGCTTGCAAACACTCAGTTTTCTTGCCTAGAGATGATCCCTGGGGGCAGACAGGAGGAAAGCAAAAGAGGGGTGGGGATGAGGGGAATGTCCAAAGACTAGTACTGCTATCCATGTAATGGCTGTAATAGAATATACTCCATAAATGCATACAGCTCTTTTCTACCATATATTGCGGGTGCACCACACATGAACTAAGCAGCAGACTTGAGGACCATTTTTCATGCTGTGCGTGCATATCACATGGACCTGACATTGTCTTAAAGATCCCATCTTTGTGTTTGACTTTTGAATAGCACACCTGGAGAACTGTTGTCGGTGCAAAAGGAGAAGAAACAGCAATACTGCCCTTTAGTAGGAGAGAAATTTGTAACATGGTCATTTGGAAATGGTGTGTATACTCTGTCTCTTTGCAAGAAGCTGAGGATGAAGATGTTAAAAGGAAAAAGAAGCTGCCAGTAAAACCTAGACCACAGGAAGGAGCATCTCTGTGAAATACCTGGTAGCACAGTGCTCACCTTGGTGTCCTCTGCTTTAATTTAGATAAGTTGCCAGTTGGATGCAGATAGGTAAAAGTTTTCCTCACAGCACAGATACTTAGAAGGAAAGCCATAGTTACTCTCACTGTGGTAACAGAAACATTTTCTTATTAGTTTCCTGAGACTGTAGGAGAACAGTAAAGATATTTCTGAAACAACACCATCACAACAGGAGGACAGGAGAACAAAGAGGAGACTTGAGGCTCACCAAAACCACTCATCTTTCACTGAAGGTGTGCACATGTCTCAGCCCAAGCTGAAGGGCTCTGCGACATCAGAGCTTTGTCTTTTCCCTTGGAAAGAAAGTAAAATCTTTCCCCTAACCAAGGGCTCTACTGAAAACTCTGCAGCGGGAACTTTATCTTTTTCTTCCCCCCCCTTGTCTGCTCCCTTGGGAGGGTGGCTAGCCCCCAGGAAGCTCTGTGATGGAAAGCAAAACCCAAGGCACCCAGCAGGTCAAACTATGTGCATATATTTATATCTGTTTTTAATGGAAACTAGCTACCTTTAAGCTACAAATTAAGACCAGCTTAATGAGCTTGAGTGGCTTCATTCTCAATTAAAATTCTTGTCTTGCTGACATGAGCCTGATTGCTCCTCCTGCCAAGCTGCCAGACGACAGGACTCAGAAACAGCCCTCTTACCTGTTCCACCCCACGCTAAGCGCCGCCTTCTGTCAGCTGCAGCCTGGTGGAGTACCACTCCTGAACAGCAGGCACCCGGCCCGGGCCGGTGAGAAGCCACTCTCGCATCCGCTGTCATTAGCGGTGCTTCCAAATACCGGCATGCAAAAAGCCAAATACATGGGAATTACTAGGGAGGTGGACAGGGAAGAAAGCATCATGGACATTTATGAAGCAGATGTGGAAACAAGTGGGCAGCACCAGCACCTCACGAGCAGCACTTACTGGGTGAAGGGTTGCTGATAAATGACAATTGATTTTTTTTTTTTTTTTTTGGTTGACAGACATCTTGGTTGCCAGTAACTGAGCCATAATGTACATTGGCTGCCATCCTAACAAACTGCAGGTGGACCAGGGTTTGAGGTGATGCCATTACAAATTATCATCTGCTAGATCAAAGTGCGTGGGGAAGAACTGCAGGTGTGCTATGTTAATACCTACATCTATCTTTCAAGTCATTTAATAATCAAATCTAATGTGGCTTTCATATCAGTATGCTCTCTTGGACCTCAGACACTTTGATGAAGCGTAATGCATCCCATATTGGCAGAATTCACATGCTAGATATAAGATGCTCATTTTTCCTTCTTAATACTTATGTCATCTGTGAGTGGGGAATACATAAGATGATATTGTGTGTGGAGGTACAAGGAACAACATCCAGGCTCAGTGATCTTGTGAAATCTGAGGTTTTGTTTTGTCCTTTCCTTGCCCCCAAAATGCAAAGTGATTTATCTAAATGGGGTTTCACATTCATTAGTGGAGACTTGACTAGGCTTACATTGTTTTTTAAGTTACCTGGCTTTGGAAGCTTATTCTTACTGTTTATAGTCATCCATGCATTTCCAGCCCTCAATACATTTATCCCACAAACACTCCAAGTGAAACACAAAAAACTGTCATTTATCATCCTCACTTTTACATGACATGAAACGGAGACAAAGACAACCAGTGATATGCTCTCTGCCACAAAAGAGTCTATAGCAAAGGAGGGAATTAAACCCATCAGCCCTGAAACAGGCTTGTGTTTTCAGACTGTCTTCCTCTCTTCGTGGGTTTCATTTCATTAGCTCCAATGTAACAGGCAAACGTGTGTGTGTGTGTGTGTGTGTGACAGGTTCTCAATTAAGTTTCATTCATTCGTAGCTTAACAAATTACCACAAGTCAACTGAACCTCCAGTGTCCGTGTGCACGCTCTCAGCAAACATAAGCTAATGCTAGTTAGCTTAGTCCTTTTTCTTTTGGGTTTAAGAGAGAATGCATTGCCTTGCATCAGCCATGAGCTGAAAGCATGCACGTGGACCACTGAAACACAGTAATTTGGTGGAGCTGCCATAATTTGCTTGGGAGCCAGAGCCTTGAGAGAGAGCAAGCACAAACATTTGACTGTTTAGTTTTCAGCATAATCTGAATACAGTAATGCAATTATTTGCTTTTTGGAAAATTAGCTTTCTCATATGTTCCCATAAGCCTTAAAAATATTTTGTGGCCTTTTAGTTTTCTCAACAGGCTACTTAATATTTACTTTTGCAGAAAAAAAAAAAAAAGATAATCGAATAAGACTGAAGTCAGAAAAAATTCACAATATTTTCAAAGGCATGAGGGGGCTGTAGACTCGGACGTCATAATACTTCTGTGCTTTAAGCCTCTCTATCGCCTGGCAGCCCCATGCTGCACCCAACCATCCTCCCGCCAAGACCCACGACTGCAGCAGGCACCGGAGCTCAGGGGCTGTGCTGCAGGGGAGAGCAAACGGCTCCCTGCGAGGCACTCCCCGAGGCCTGCCCCGCACCTGCGCAACCCTTGCAGAGACCAGCGGTCTCTAAGCGCAGCAGCCAGGACGGGCTGCCTCTCGCCAGCTCTGCTGAGAGGGGACGTGCTATTTGGCATGAGAACGGCAGGTTGGCAGCCACGGCTTTCTCCCCAGCGTCACCTGAAACAACTGCAGCTCCTTCCTGGGGGGAAAGGAGGGGAGCGCACAGCCCATCGCTCCCAGTCACCCTCCTTGCCAAGCAGCTGCATTTACTGAATGCGAGGATCGGATTTTTTTCTTTTAAAAACCTGAGAGCATTTCAGCTTCCCCACTGCTAGGGTGCGACATGCTCCTCTGGCCAGCGCACTCCGAGTACCCCTGCTCATCCCCTCTCCCAGCCGCGGGTACCCCAGGGTGGCTTCTCCCCTTCCTGCGAAGCTGCAGCTTCAACCAGCCACGCATGGCCAGCCCGCCGCTCGTGGCTGCAACAGGTGTTTCTGCTTTTTTTGGGCCAAAGGAAGCTTTATAAGGTGTTTCCTCCCTTTCAGGGAGGAATGCCAAAACAGTCAAGGCAAATACTGCAGTTGGATTGCTTGAAAGCATACACAGGGCCAAACTCTGCCATTGAAAAAAAGAATGGGAATTGCACCTGTGTAACTCAAACATCCCCATCTGCATAAAGGGGGAAAACCTTCTCTCCATTTCAAAAGATAACATATAATTATTCAAAAACTTCTTCAGACAAGGATAAAATAATTTTTTTTTTTTTAATTAATTCCAAGATGGAACAAGGAACATTTTCCTACACACATCTGTTACTTTGTCTTATCACACTGAGATAATGGTGTCTTGGTTGCCTTCAAAACACATGCAGCCTAAGCTTCTTAGTCAGCCAATTCTTTGTTTAAATTAGACTTGAAAATGAACTATTGCAAGCTTGTTATCAGACCAAAATTTCACTTGGTTTTTGAAAAATCTAATTACTTTAAAGTAAATAAATAAAACACCCCAAGAGAAGGGGAAAATATTTTATCTGTTGAATTTTCTGTTTGTGTTTTTTCCTGCCTCGATAATGCACAGAGATGTTTTCTTGTGGAAATAATCTCAATTTTTAAATATCAAACTTGTAAGGATTACAAACAGCTTGCACATTTACGTTTCTGCAGGCACCCAGCTTGTAGACCTCTGCACTGCTAACTTAGTAGAGAGAGATTCATCTAAGTAATTAATTATTTCAGTGAGCAACTGAGCTGTTCAATTTCAGATTAACTACTATAAGCATTCAGAGAACAATCCTTGAAGGCAAAAGACTGAGCACATCTGCTATACCCTTGATCTACAGGATGGATTTTTTTTTTTTTGGTGCTATACATGGATAGATCAAGAAGCCACTAGGCTCCTGTTCACACTAACCTTAAATATGAACAAAGCGAGTATAAATTATTTCACTTTCTTTTGTTAAACTCACATGAAAGACTTTTTTCCTTTATGCACACTCACTCTTATTCACCCGTTTCTTCATCTGCCCAGAGTTGTCTAGTAACCAGCAAATATTTTGTACCTACTCATATTATCTATTCTCACTTTCTACTTCTGTCCCTTACACGCTGTCACGTTGTTTGGGTCCCCTCACCTCGGAACCGTCCCACTCCTTGCCCCACTAATTCTATTCCTTCACAGTGAATTTCCTTCCTGTTCAGCTCTTTTATTCTCCCTTGCCCCTCTTCGTTATCCTAATATATACTGTACAAACTTATAGCTGTCCCAGGAGTGGCATCCTGTTGAGCATCTAATGAACCAGGAATGGCGCTCTGTGTGACCAAGGGAAAGTCCTGCCCCCCTCAAGAAACAATGCAGAAGAGAGACTCTTAGCTTGAGCACTGCTCCCATTACTAAACATGGTTTTACCTTCAGCAACAGCAGGTTAAGAGCACATCGTACACGTCAGCCATTTAGCTTTGAAGAACAACCAGTACTGCCAGGCACCATAAATTTGTGTACATAGTTAACTGCATAGAAGTGAGCTGCAATTGCACACACAGATTAAGCAAGCCAGTGAACCTGTGCAAACCAGTACAAACACATTCAACTCACACGTTTGCTGGAGATCCACAGCAAGTTTCAATCGTGAGAACAGCAGTTTCCTGTGAGCATGAACCTTTTCAGACTCCTGGTCTTGTAAATCTCTGAGAACTGGAACACACTCAGTACTCTGTAAAGCCCTGGTGATGTGAGCTTGGAGTGCTACGCACCACTCTGGCAGCAAGGTGGTTATTAGAATATGTTACTACATCTGGAAATAGTCACAAATTCATGGAAATAAGGTTCTGAAGGCAGACAGGCAAAGCTTTTGTTAAAATAAGAAGTAAAGACTTTAATATTATATCTTAGATTTAAAACTGAATCAAAAGGAAGCAAGTCCCAATTTGGTGAACTTACACAACCATTCACTTAAGGTACAAATTTCAAAAAAGTGATCAAGCTGAGCATCAAAAACTGTGTGATACCAAACTGTTGTTTCTTATCAGCTGAAGAGGCTGAAATACGAACTGCATCCCGACAGACTCCTCTAAATTTGCCCTCCATACACTGACATGCAACTTGGACTCTTCCATTTGCACTTTTGTCTTTGAAGGAACTCAGAGCAGTACAGCAACTATGCTGGGGACTGGGAGAACACCACAGAAATGCAGCAACAAGTGCAGGCTACAAGAGGATTGAGACTGGATCTGAAAGGATGGAAGATAATCTGAAATACAGTTGGGGCAATCTGCTTTGCCTTGGAAGAGGTGGTGCCCCACCAGTGTTTCTGTTGTCTTCTTCTATGTTGAAAAAGCTCACAGGACACGATTCAGAGGACAAAATTCAACTTTTTCCACATATGTGACCACCTGCAGTGTTACCCCATGTCCAGTTCAGCACAATTATCTCTCTCTGACACACACTTATCTCTGTGCCTTTTAATTTCAGCAAGGTGCTGTTAGGTTAAGATATGACTTTGCTACACTTACACACTGCAGTTTGGCACTTGGCTCTCAAGAACCTGACATGTCTCTAATTCCAGTATGTGCCTAATCCTATCAAAGGAAAAGATGCACAGCCAACTAACCGTCCAAAAAAAGCACATAAGCCACATAAAGGTTCTTCAACACATGCTGTGTGGGATGAGAAGTGAAGCTGAGAGTGCCAAAGCACAATTGCAGTCAGTCATCTATTTCAAGAACGTGTTTTTTTTTTCTCTCACATTGTTCTTAGATGCATGCAATCTCTACAAAACCAGGAAAGGTACCTAATCACATCAGCGGAGTCAGAAAGTAGCCCCGGGGAAGCCAAATTATTTTATTTTACAAATTGGTCTCTCTACCTTTAGTTAATTGTGAATTAACTGAAGCTTTGTTTGTGTCAAGTTTGCTCTTCAAGTAAATTTGGGTACTCTGGACGCAAACGTGTTCTGCCTGGTGTTCTTGAATTATTTGTTACATTCTTAACTTCATACTTTGAGGTCCTGCCAGTTAGGAATGAGACTGTCCAAATTACATGCTTTGTTTCTTATCTGACACTGAATTGTCATTTATTAACAGTAGAAATTATTAACAAGAAATTGAAGGTTATGAAACTTAAGGAAACATTTCTTCCAGGAGCTGCTTTAGATAGACACATTTACATAGTCTGAAACACTCTCATTCTCATGAACAACCACAGCTATACCTCCCGTTAACAGAGTTAAAAATACTAATGCTCAAGCATTATGGATCCTCCAGCTAATTTACAATTTTTATTTGAATAAACACAAACAATAACTTACACAAATATCTGCTGAGACTCTATGAACATGCATGTACAGGTCAGGAGTTCTGTAAGAACTGGGGCTCTGATCATTTGGGAGCAGCCTTAAGAAGGCTGAATCCTTTCAGAGAGACTGCATCAGTAACTCACAAGGCTTGCTGCTCTTTAGGAAATCATTCCCTAGAGACTATTGCTACAGGCAGGTGAAGAAGCCATTTCTTTTCCATTATACCCGTGGTGCAAAGAAAAGTAGAGTGCAGTTTCAGAAATGTATGTATGTCTGAAAGGGAAGAACAAAGGTCTGAGATAATGAAAACTGGTGTATTTCAATGGACAAGAATAGTTTTTATGTTTATGGCAACAAAACAGAATTCTTGATAATGGATCATCCCAGCCTCACCAAAACATCTGGTCACCTTTTTCCATCTGGACTGTTTTTCTCTTTACTTTTTTTATTTGTCTTTGCTCATCTTGGGGCTGGTGAAGGTTGAGCAAGTGCTGGCAATGAAAACCAGCGAAAAGGTTTTGATGGTTTGGGGCACAGCCAAGAGGACTTTGTGCAAGCTGCTCCACACTGACCCCCAAGTGCCTGAAGTCTCCATCAAAAGAGAAGAGCCTCCCATGAGATGAGAAGTAATTCAATCTTTTTCTGGCTGGCTCAAGTCTTCTTACCGAAGGCTACAAGTTCATCACGACCTTAAATGAATGAACTGAAACTGTCTAATTCATAACCCCTGGAACATCACCTGCAGCTTTAGCTCTCTCTTGGGAGACCTGAAGTAGCTGTTTCCAGTTATTTCCATTTTCAAAAATCCTCTGTACATAAAAAAGTAACGCCAAAGTATTACTTGGCCCTAACTAAATTGCTGTTATCAGTTTAGAAGGATTAGCACTTCATCTCTTCCTAAACAAACCTCACCCACTTTGTGTTCACACTATAAAGGCCCTCTTAAAACTTGATTCTACACAAAAATGAACCAAACAGCTCAGGTGACTGGTGCAGACTCAGCCATTTTTATGCATTCATGGCTGCCTAACATTTAGTTTGACAACAATGGGCATGTTTCCCCCCCCAAGAATAAACTGTCATTAAAAACACCAAAGTTGGAAGCAGTTACTCTGTCATAGGACTTCTCTCTAGCAATCTTTTTCAGAGCAGAACTGATACACATATTTTCAAAAAATTAGTGCGTTTTCTACCAATTCTTCACCTGTTTTGACAAAATAAATCCTTTTTAATTCTATGCCATTAAAGACTTTTCATAAATCTTATGTTCATAATTTTGTTGAGTTTTTACTTTCAGTCTTATTTTTTCTTCTTTCTTCAACTTCATCCAGCTCCTATCTGGAGCTGTACTGAAAATGCTCTGATGCTCCAGATGCTCTATGATGCTGGGAATAATTAGTTAAAGTTCACAAAAAAAACTTCAGACAATTTTTAATCTGTTGTGAATGGAAATGTGCCTAAGAAGAGGTGACACTCATTCAAAAAAAAGCAGAGGAGCCTATGCCACCTCCTAGGCACATGCAACTGAAAAGGTGTGAAATGTAAGAGGGCCAACAGCACCCTGAGCTGTCTGAAGAAAAGCACAGGCAGGAGGTCAAGGGATATCCTCTACTCAGCACTTGTGAGGTTGTATCTAGTATACTGCATCCAATCCCTCCACCCCAAGATAGGGAAGACCTTGATAAACTAGAGGAAGTTCAGAAGAGGGGCATGAGGATGAATAGGGGCTGGAGCACACCTCCTGGGAAGAAAGGCTGAGGGACTGGGCCTTGTTCAGGCTGGAAGGGATGTCTCTGAGGGGACTCAACAACTGCCCCCATTGCCTACGGGGAGATCATCGAGAGACAGAGTCAGGCTCTTCACAGTGGTGCACAGTGGGATGATGGCAGAAAATGGGCAGAAGTTGAAACAAGAGCAGTTCAGGCTAGGTATAAGGAAAAACTTTTTCCCCATGAGGACAGTGAGGCACTGGAGCAGTTGCCGCCCAGTGCAGTCTCCAGCCTTGAAGGGTTTCAGGACCTGACTGGATCAATCCCTGAGCAACCTGGTCTGATCCCACAGTTGACCCTACTCTGAGCAGGAGGGTGGACTAGAGGCTTCTCGAGCTCCCTTGCAAACTCAGTTGCCCTATGACACTATGAAAATTCATGTTCGCCCCACAGGTGTTTCTCCCATGATTTTTCCCAAGCTTCACAGAGCTTTTAAAAGAGCATTATAAATATTACAGTAGACTCTTGCTGGTTCTCCTATGATCCTGAAGTCCTGCTGTCACCACTTAGCAATGCAAAAAAGATCATCAGCTATTTTGTGAGAGTTTCACATACACCTTGCAGTGATAAAGTATCAAGGTACAAATTCTTTGTTAATATGCCTGCAGGGATAATTAAAGAAAGGAACCAGTGAGCACTTAAAAAGAGATAAGGAAAAGGTAAGTCTTCATATAATAATGTTCAGTCATGCCTAATAAACACACAGAAAGTGCAGCAGCCATAGTACTGTGAATAGCTGTGAAAAAGAATAAATATTGCAAAAGGGAATGCACAAGACATGCTTTCTGTGTGATGTAGCATTTTGGGCCTCTGGGGCACCTGCAAGCCTTAATTTACCCAACCGGGCTGCACCAGGACCCGTGCCCAGGCATCCCCACCCTAAGCCCATTTCTGCTCAGGCTGGACCTCGTTTCCAGCTCCCGGAGGGAGCCTGGCCCTGGTTCATCTCCTCACTGTGCCAAGAGCTGTTGCTGGACCCCATCACCACCACCCTGCTCTGCCCAGCCAGCACTCATCCTCGTTGGGGAGGGCATAGGTTGTGCTGCGTCACTCCAGCTTCTGGCTTGCACCCTCTCATGGGGCAGCTCCATTCCTGCTGTACCCTGGCACAGAATTTGGGATGCAGATTTCCTAAATCTTCCATGTTTTTCTGAAGTCAAATTGTCTGACCACCTATACTTTCCATTACACTTTTCCAGTCACTCAATACAAATAAAGGTGGCAAATACTACCTTCACTCCCCATGCCAGGACTGACAGCCTGAAAACACCTAGCACAGCGTGCACAGAGCTGGCGCTTGAAGGTCTTTGGTTCTCCTGCAGCAATTGTTGAGGAGCAGAGGATAATGTTTGGAAAACTCTTAACACCATCACAGAGTAAGCAGAAGAGATTACATTTTCAGTAGAGATCTGTTAAGGTTTACCTGACTTTCTGTAATAGGTAATCATCACCTCTCTCTGTTTAGAAATGGGATGGTATAGAAGTGCATTCTAAGTGTAAGCACCCAACATATTTGTATAAATTGAGAAATGTATATTTTCCACCCCGAGCAACATTGTATACAAAGTTCCTTCACAAGAGTATCTAAAATAGCTCAAAGGGAGAACAGTAAGGAGAATAACATGCCATCTTTAGCAGAATTATCACACACGAACTCCTCCGAACCTGCACGTTCAGCTTTGTATCAGAACATGAAACATCCACCACACTTACGGCCACTCAATTCAGTAAAAGCAGATTTTAAAAAATAGGTATCCATTGCAGTCCAAGCACTGTGCCAATCTCACCCGCAAGACAAAGTGTACTCTGTCAAACTTCAAAAAGGTAAGTCAAGCATTACTAGAGAAGGACATTTATCTGAGGTGCTACTATTCCCTTGGAAGACAATGTTTATACATTCCCATGTTGCAATTCTTCAGCAACTCCAGCAACTGGTATCACCAGAAAAATAAATTAGGAAGGTAATGCATTTGCACAGTCTTTTAGAGCATTTTAACAGATGTCGTTGCAGAAGGTTGGCAAGACTACCAGACCAGCTAGCTCACCATCTACTGATACTACTGAGAAGATAAATATTCCCCAGATCTCAGCTGGAGGAGCAAAGCAGTAAAGCTCAGCTCTCAGCAAGCAACCAATCAAGTACTGATATTGTGTTTTAAAGTTTATGGGGTTTTGGTCTTTCTTAGCTGAGTGCAAGCACTCCATTATCGATCTGTAATCTAGGCCATTTCACAGACCCCTGTAGACTGACAGGAAAGATAAGGGTCCCTGACAAGTAGTAATTCTTTTCCACCTTTATTTTTGATTCCTATCTTCAGCCATCACCTTCCAAAGGCACCTGTAATAAGAGCTCCCAGGCAAATGAAACTCAGGTCCCCTGCAGAAGTCAGAGCTAATACATCACCATAAAAATACCTCTGAGGATTTATAGTTCAAAAAGAATACATATTGACTGCACAGGGAGCATCTTATGAGAATACCTCTGGGAGAAAGAAGTGGGAAACTCCATGCTTGTATGGTAGTTCTGTACTTTTCATTTTGTTAAAGAGGTTTTCAGTTCAGAGTTACTTAAATCAAGAGAAGCTTGTTGGAAATTCAACAAAACAGTGACTTAAGAGGAGTAAAGATTACATTTTGCTGAATATGACATCAGAAGCTTTCTATGCAACAGAATAGAGCCGTCAAATGTACAAAATCCTTGTTTAAGCAATCTTAATTAGCACAACACTTCAGAACAGTAAAAACACAGCACTGCCACAGTGTAAATGTCGAGGCAGAAAGCAGCAGAAATCATTCATGATACCTCCATGACAGATTAACAATGCAGTGCTCCCAACAATAAAATAAAAACGCCTGCAGGCAATTGCTTTTTGGCAGTTAGAAGTCTACAAATTGCACCTTGATACTCAGCTACCTCTTATATTTGACTTCTTTCCTGGTGACCAGACCAGCAGCCATGAGCTAGCTCCAAAGGAAGAGGATTCTTGGGATAGCCATCAGCATAAGACTTAGAAACATAACTTTCTAAATCCTGGGAGAAGAAGATGAGGTTGAGGAGAAGGAGACACTCTCCCCAGCTACCCTTGCAGGACAGAAGTTGCCTTTGGAAGTCTGACTCACGGGCTGCCTGGAGTCTTTGGGAGCTGAACTGCTTCTGCACCCTGTAAACTCATGAAGAGGCTTCTCCTGTCATGTTTCCCGTTGCATCTTCCATTCAAGGTTTGGGGGATTTTTGAAAGGATTTGAGAGGATTTTTTTCTTTGACAGGAAAAAAAAATAAGGCTACAGACTTCACATGTTTTAGTTAAGCCTCTACTATGCTCAGCAATTTCATTACTTTGGTTAAGGACTGATCAAAGAAGAATTAGCTAAAATACATTTTATCCCCCCTTTGATTTGAGTATCTTTACAGATTTTTAGGAATGGGGATTTGTAGTGTTCCTCTGCCCAGCCTTTTTTGCATTTCCTTATTACCAATTAGGAAACTGGTGAAGGCATGAATATTTCATGGTGCAGAACACAGTAAATTTAGTAGGTATACAGGTTCACTGCTTTTGAATGCTGCACAGCTCTCAATACAATAGGTTGTTAGTTGGAGTAAAGCTTTTCTTGCCCAAGTGCACTGGTAAGGTCTCAAATAAAATTTACTCGAGTACATTTGCAGTACATTTCACTGAGGATCATCATAAAGTGGTCCTTAAACCGTATTTAAGAGGCTTTACTTGATTAATCAAGAAATTTATTAGCTGCTGTTTGTGATTAGTAGACACCTAAATATTCTTATTTAAACGAATTTAACTACAGAAGCATTTGAGGAAAATCAGGCTTTAAGAAGGAATTTAAAAAACAAACCAAACTGAACAGATTTCTTTTACACATCATCTGAACACATCACGTTAAACCTAGCAGTGGAAAATCAAGACCACATTGACAGCTTCTGACTATAGACAAGCCCTCAACTGTTCAACATCTATTCAGTTGAACAGCAAAACCTTCTTTGGGATCCTGTTTGGAGGCTGCGATTGCAAAGAACCTGCACACCCTGGCAGAACACCAGCATGGACCCTGGAGCCAGGGACACAGCCTGGGAGGGTGCTGGTGGCACACTCTGGTGAGTCCCAGCTCTTCATAGGACTGAGACACACTTTTGCAGAGCTGGAGCCAGGAAACTCTGGGGTGCCGCATTGTCTCATGGCCTCCTGCGCGTCCATACTATCAACATAAACACTTTTCTGAAATCAATGCAATAAATCACTGCAACATGACGCAAGTCATCACTTCTGGCTACAAATGTGTTAACTAAATGGAGACATATCAATTCCTACATTGATCCACATCCTAAAAGTCATTTTTATTATTTATTTTCCCTCAGCCTTTCTCAGCAATCATTTATGTGAGATTTCCTAGATCATCAGCTGAGATCTACCTCATCATGCTTTCTCTATAGTAAGCCAAAATGCTGCAGTTAGGGAGTTCTGTAAACTCCAAATACAAGTATTCAGTCTTCACTGATATAGATGCAAATATGGCAGCTTTTAATATAATGAATGAAAGCAATTAATTTATCAAACCCAAGGCAATCCTTTTAAACAAGACAATTCTTGAATATATGGGGAAGGTAGAACCAAAATGCTTATTTTATACTGATGCAGCAATAGGAGAATTTATCCCAGTTGAATTGATTTCAAGTGCTACAGAAGAAACACACTCCTTGCCCAAAGCAAATGTCACATCAGCTTCTGTTGTATGCCAAGTCCAATCTCTAAGACTTCCAGCGTGTTTCTAGAGCTTTAGTTTGAATAGCTTTAGCACTGAGCAAAATAGCATGATCTCGCCCCAAACCTATGTCTTTAAATCTAGAGTCGAAAGTAGTTATTCACAGGGGAACAAGATGATTTCAAATATGAAACACTGGGGATTAATTCAGGGAAAATGCTGGCTGTATAGTACATATATTCAATTGTATCTTCCAAAAAGAGGAAATCCTCACAGTATCTTCCTTCTAATTACCGTTGATAAAACATCGTCAGTGCTATGAGAATCGTGCACACTATATTAAGAAGTAAAACTACATCCAGGAACCTGGATTTCTTTTTAGAAAAGTTGACATCTGCTGACAGTGCAGCAATTCCAAGAAATTTCTTTTCCCCCCAAGGGAAACAATCTGTACTGTCAAAACTGGCTAGAAAAATTGCTTTCAGGAAGGAAAAGTTGCAGAACTCAATAAGACACAGAAAGCATTTTTGGTAAGAGAGCAGAACTGGTTGGTTGTACTCAGAAAGGACATTGTAGAGGCGCAATGTAGCTGATAACACAAAGAGCGAACAGCCCCGGAGCAGATGATGTGACATTCTCACAGAAGGAGATTTGGTTGCAGAACTGTCAGAATAATAAACCCATACGCTGCTTTACAGAAAACAAGGCAAACTTTTCCCCATTTGATTGATCTACAGTTTGGCTGACAAACAAAGTTTGTCTCTTACACAAGAAGCAAGCTGCAGAATTAAGACCCCATCATATGTTCATCAGAAGAAGAACATTTTCAAATATACCTCTGTGATTTTAAAAAGTTACTCGAGAGTCTTTTATCACTTAACGTCACACTTTGGCTTGTAGTGTCTCAGTTGCCTTGTAAAATGAGAATTAAGGTGCTAAATCTGCTCTGATTCTGACGAAAATTGACCCATACAAGTCCTAAACAGATGCAGTTGATCTTGTAATACTTTTCTACATGGTGTACTATACTGGCCTAGTACTTAGGAGAAAATTCTTAGAAGTTCTCAGATAAAACAGAAGAAAACCAAAAACTACAGTGCTGACTGATGTTGGGCTCCAAAGACTGCAAGGCTTTTCAAAGCAGGGCTGTGCAGTCTAGGTAAACTGGTCAAATTTGTAACCCATGGAACTACAATTTTACTTGTCTAAATCAGCAAGGTGTTACCCCTTTTTAAAGCACTGTTCTACTTTACTGCATGCAATTTAAAAACCTACAGAACTGACTGGGTTTTATTGGTGGAGAGCAGCTGGGGAGAGGCTAATTCCCACACAGCACCTTGTCATGTAGGAACACAAGTCATTATTTTTATTAATTGTTAAGCAATTTGTCTGCTCCACCACCAAACAACTTTCCCTCATGAGTAATTCACAGCCCTGCCAAGAGAACCTTGCCAAATCACCACTCCCTCCACCTGAAAGTCATTTTCATAAGTTCTTGTTTAAAGTGGAAACCAAATGGTTATTGTATTTTTTGTTAACATAATGCAGCTATATTATAACAGCCTGTGGCAGATACACAGGACTTGGACATTCATGCTAACAGATGTTTGAGAAGGGAACAATTCTTTGTTTGGTTTGTTTATATGCCAGCAGATCTTGTGCTGAATCTATATAAAAACCATCTTCCTCCCTCCTGAAAATATATATTATGGAAAGGACTACATTAATCCCTAGTGTAAATCCACTGAAGTCAGCAGTGTTACATCAGCAATGAATTTGACCCTTTGTGGTTAGTTTACATTTATTTAAAAGCATAGTCATGAATCCATCTTCTCTCTGTCTGCCTACCTTCCTTAAGAGAGGATGGGCTGCACCAGATAATGAAGTGGATTAGTTGTGGTGGCTTTCTGAGTATGTACTGAACTTCTCCAGTTATCTAAGGATATGGTTTCATACGTTTAACTTTTACATTTGGATAAAGGGATTACACCATGAGTAATGTCTAACAACCACTGCATATGGTTTATTTGCTTTGCAACATCTGCTGAATCTGCTGAAGATCAAATCCAATAAAAAAAAGATTAAAAAAAACCCTAAAGTCTCAACAATGTACCAAATTAGGGAGCCTGCCCTTTTGCTTGAAGACAAATGTTCCCATGCCTGTAAGCATCTGAAATGGTCCTGCTCCAAACACATCCACTAATTTGCATCACTGGTGCCAGTAGGAAATATAACAGTGAAAAGAAAAATATACAGCGGAAGAACAACAAGGGGTAGAAAAATAAGCACAGGACTGAGCAGAAATGGAATTTCCATAAGGATGCCAAGTAATATTGGGAGAGGGTGAGAATGGAAACAGCAGAGGAAAAGTTTTGCTGGTGAAGTAATAACACAATAGGGAGAAATTGAAAAGTACTGTTGTGCATGGGACTGTTGTCTTGGACCTGCTCTAGGTTTCTTCAAACAAATCTTCTATTTGCAAAGGACCTGGGTGGCCTGGCAGTCTCCTTCCTTATTTTCCCTGTGAACATTGACATGTGGAACATGTCTTTGAGGGTCCATGAGGAAAGTGACTACATAACAGATGGATTTCCTTGTTTATTGGCAGGTACAAGTTAATGACAAACAGCACTGTGGCTATTACCTTTTGCTTAAATTATTTCCTTAATGAAAGGACCAGTGCATTTAATGATTCCAAGGAAACAGAGCAAAACACACCTTTCTAACTTTACTTCCCTTAAAGAAAAAGGCATCTACCATCTGTTTTTCAGCCTTGCTACTCTCATGTTGTACTTTCTCTCCTCCCCGCTTTTTTTTTTTTTTTTTTTAAAGTGTTTAATAGCATCCTTAATCCTTAAATCCCAAAATGGAAATTCTTGACCATCAAGCATTACATTAGTGTTAGAGACTAGAGTAGAACAAAAATCTTTTGACAAATCTCCTCTCACTTGGTTCTAACACAAAAAAGGAATTTGGAATTTAGTCTTCTTGAAAAGGGATGCTTTCAATACTATCAGTGTTTTTATACTTATGTCCTTTTAGTATAAGTAGGAAAAGAAGCAAAGGGGAAAGAAAGATGTTTTATTGATGCTCAGTGATTGGTGTGACACTGTTCAAGGGTTATTAGAACATGGAACAGAAAGTTGGACACTGAGATTGAGTGGTCACTTTTGTATCTCAAAGTGATGATAGGTGAGGCTTTTCATCGAAAGTTTACAAACAGCACAGTGATTTGGTATGGCTGGGATTCCACCATTGCATATTGCAAAAAACTGTTGGGAAAGACAGGAGAAGAGGAGAAAAGGTTTACGTGACAAAAAAAAAAAAAAAAAAAAAAAAAAAAGAAGAGTGAGAAGCTCAAATAAGCTGAAAAAAAACCCCAGAGGCTGTTTCAAGTCTTTAGCTTTCTCACATCATTTAGGGACAAATCATCTGAGCAATGCTTGCTACTTCTCTTCCATTTTCCCCTGTATGAGGACCCTATACTCACGTAGACTCAAAAGAAGTGTGCTTAGACCATGGGCAATACCTGGATTTGTTACCCAATCATAGCAGTTTTATCTATGTCATCATTTTGAAAGTTGTCAGTCCTGTCAGCATTTCTCTGAAGTGTGAAATGAAGACCCTACTTCACTGATCAACAATCCTTATAGTCCCTACTTTTCAGCTGAACTTGGGAATTGTAAATGAAATTTAGCTTCCCTTCATCTTCTAAAATATTGAACACAAAGACATAATTAAAAAAAAAACCCAACGAAACAAACCCACAGCTATCTTGATTCTGCGGTAAATTCCAAATTAACAGAAAAAAATCCAGACTGTTTGAAAAGATTTAGTCAAAGTGATATTTACTGTAATAGCCACTGAACAGTTTGCTATTCCATCCCAGAGCAACCATCAACTCAATTAAGTAAATGAGAGAATCGAGTTATTTGGGGAATGTACACCTCTAATTAGCTGGAATTATTTGTGCAGTTAATTCATTTATGGATAGATTTCTCAGCAAGCCCAGGGCTTCCACTGCTTTCGCACTGCTGTACCAGGCTTAATTGCCATTCTGTTTCTCTTAAAAACGTTAATGGATAATTGAGTGCTGTAGGGGAATGCAGGTGGTGAGAGTTAAATCTCTAAAGGACAGGCTGTCCTCTGTCGCAGAGCTGGAAAAGACAGTCCACGAGCCCCCTTTTCTTCCTTGTCAGTGACTCTGACAACTCTTATTGCCTAACCAGTACTTTTGCTTGTTGCTGCAAGTATTCTTCTAGTTATACACCAGTGCAGTAATTGCACCTTGCCAGAGCAGAAATATACGGTTTGCACTTCATCTAGAAGGAGTCTGCTCCTGGGAAATCCTCCTTGGTGCTTTAAAGGAACCTGCCTTCCCCTAAAAGCTCTAAAGCAATGACTCCTATCAAATGATGGAAAGATGTCTGAACAGAGTTGTCATTAAAAACCCTTCCACTGCAAGTATCTACATCACAGACACACGTTAGCACAGAAAACTGGTAGAACACATCTGTTTGCTTGTTAAATTAATTTCAAGTGATTGTCAGCAGTTTGGGGGAGAGCACAACCACAGCTGATTTTAGGGAAATGTATACAAATAATAATTTAAAAAAAAAAAAAAAAATCAAATGCTGGACCAGAGGATTCTGCTGTCTGACTCCATGAAGGAAGGGAAGAATCTTACATTTTTGAATTTGTTTTTACTGAAAAGCTTTCAAGACAGATTTTTTTTTTTTCCTTTTAGTGATTTATTGCATTTTGGATGCTGAATGAACATGATTCTGTTTATTTAAATTAGCAGCTAGGCAGCTGACCAAGTCACTCATGAATAGAGCTATCCAAAAATACGTATGTCTGCTGAGAGGACTGTTATTTTCAACTAATTAGAACATGGAGATCTTTTATCAAACTGGAGCAGTTACTGTTTAAAAATTCCAAGAACAGAATTGTAACCACTGAGCAGAGTTATGTTTTCAGCACATATAAGTTATTGCCTTGTGACAGTTAAAAGAAAACAAAACAGCTGCTAGAAATACTGAGATAGAAACTCCCCTTTTTTTTTTTTTTCCTTGCAGACAACATTAGTTGACTGTTACATAGCTGAACCATTGCTGCATTTCTACTAAGGTACCGTTGTAGGCTTGGCATAAACAATAGATATGACCATTAAAAGAAAGCAAAATCCCCCAATGTGCTGCATTTCACCGATGGTCTGCTCTGCTTCCACCAGCCTCCTGCTAGCGGACTGCAGGTTTACCCCATGGTAATTGTTAGATGTTTTCACAAGGCCAAAGTAGAAATCATTGTCCAGTGGCTGAAATTCAATAACTTCCTGGTGAACGTACTCAATCCCCTGAGGTCTGCTCTTATATATGTCACTTCAACACTTTTCCATCCTCTTTCGACTCCCGGCTGTGCCTGTTTGGGTTGCAAGACATACAAATCAGGGGACGGTCGCTGGCTGTCTGCTGCAACACTGTGGACCTGACTCCAGCAGAGGTTCCTAAGTGATATTGCAACACAAATAAGGATACGGGTCTTGACAGCTGCCTGAAATTAATGGGCTAGATGGGAACCCAGGGACTTTGTTACAGTTTCAAGGATTTTTGAGAAACCTTAGGCCAGCCACTTCCCCATTCTGGCTTGCAGTTTTTCCATCTGCAAAAACTGAGATCAAGATACTGACTTCATTTGAAAGTGCTTGGGAGCCTCCACGAAAGCCAAACACTAAAACCATGCGCCTTTGTCAGAGGTTATTACCCAGTCATTTTAGTACTATTGGACACTGTGAATTACATTTAAAGAAAAAAAAAACCTCAAATTATTCCTTTAAATATATAAACTTCATATGCTGCTACCTTTGCTGATCATGCAAGTACACAATATTTGGGGATGGTAGGGTAGAGCTCATATGTGCTATTTGTATTCCTACATAGAAAAGATACATAATGCCCTGCCATTAATGTTATCAGAGGAAAGATTATTTATGCTCTGGAGATTAAACCTGGATATTTTTGAAGGAAATAAACGCAAGTATGAGCTGTTTGATTGATTTTTAATTAGACATTTTAGGATGTATTCATTTTAACTGGCTTCAGGGACAGATCATTATTTATTGCCGCAACAGGTCATACTGGAAACTGGAGGCACAGAATTCATTTGCCAAATTCATTGCAGACAGGAGGAGGGATAGACAAGTCTCAGTCAGCAACTGGGGGAATTTTAGAGGAAAGCTTTTGATGGCAAAGCGATCCCAAAGAGCAAACCTAGGGGAATCACAATTTCAACTGCAAAAGTAATTTAAACAACATGAAAACACGGAGCCCACATGGATGGAAGCAGATGACATGGCAGCCTTGGGGAAGCCAGGCACGGAGCAGCGCTTCCTGCCCAAAGCTTGCAGCCCACAAGCTCCTGCACTCATCACCGCACCTTCCCTGTCCAAATGGCCTCCCAGATTACATGTCCCTGTCCTCAGAGGTTCCCATTCCCTTCAGACCCTCTTATCCCACCCCTCACAGCCCAATATCTTCTGAAAACTGCTGTTTCCTTAGGCCCCTACCCTCCATGGAGGCAGCAGCACACGTACAGGGGCCACGAGCCAGTGTTCCCTCTGCAGATGTGGAATTAAACCCCCTGGCCCTCTTCCTGGGAAAATCAGCCCAGGGATAAGCTGTGAGTATGAAGGCTTTGAACCACAGAGCAGTCTCTTCCTCTCCCAACACCAAACTGATTTGCTTTGCCCAGAGGGGTGCAGAGTGAAAATAGAGAACTGAGGACTGTTTCCAGACAGCTATCACAGAAAAAATATTATTGCCTCTTTTGTCTGGCAGACTTTTCAGAGTCTGAGCACAAGATATGAGAGCTAAAAATCCCCTTGGACCTGACTTTGTCGTCAAAAAGGGCATGCTTGGGAAAACAACCTCTTACCTCCTTCCCTGCACTATTCCCCAGACAACGAAGAGTATTCCTAGATAAGTAGCTCTCCAAGCACTATCCCTGGTGATTCGTCACTGATTATACCAGAGAACACCCTCTGAGCAATAAATCTCAGCTTCAAATGGTGCAGAAGCACCTTGGACACAAGTGACAGACACTGTGCCCGGGCTGCAGCGGTGCATCTGCAAGCTGGGAGCTGCAGGACATGGCCGGCAGGGAGGTAGATGCGGCAGCAGACATCTGTTTCTGCTGTTCATCCTGCCTCCCCCTTTCCTTTTCCCAAAGAAAAAAAAAAAAATCAAATCTCTTTGGAGATTTTTGTGGTGGGAAAAACATACCTCGGGCCGAGTAGGAAATTAAGGGGCTCCAGAAAATTTGTCAGGGGCCACAGTGAATACTTAGAGAAAATCCCAGGTAGAGAAGTCCAGCCATTTATATTTCTCCCCAGATGCCAGCAGCTGAAGATTGAAGGTGAAATGCCCTATAGCATAAAAGAAACTAGCTAATTATCTAATCAAGTCAATACATCTCAGAAGTGACGAATTCATTCAGCCATTACATCTCTTGTTGTTTACAAAGCACTTAGAAGATGTATATCCAATGCAAGCTGTTTAAGTGTTCTGCACTGACAAGTTACTGGCATGTTTTGCTAACCATGCACTTGCATTTCATTCTTGTCTGAAACAGGAAGGAAAAGGCTAAAATTTATAATTACCACTGGTGTTTCTAAGTAGTATAATTTTTCAGTAATAGACAAAAAGACCCCAAACATCCACAAAGAACAACCCCCCCGCAAAAAAAAAAAAAAAAAAAGTAAGAGAAGAGCTTATTCCAGCTAGTCCAGAATTCCCTTTAGCTGAGGAGATGCTCTCATGCTTTCATAAAATGACACAGCTGGCTTTGGGGGAAGTGACTAGATGAAGAATCCACAACATACAAATAAGTGCAATTAGACAGTCCAGTGTTTACAGAAAAGCGATTGGCAGTCTGGCCCTCCTCTTCATCTGGCCAAACGCCCTCAGAGCTTGGGCCTCCACCAAGAAGAATCAGGCACAGGGTGTGTGTGGGGGAGTTGCTAAGGATCTCTCTCCCTCATTAAAAAAAAAAAAAAAAAAAAGAAATTCTTATTCTACTGGTCATGGAGATGTACACAGGACTTGGAAACATTTCAGTTTCTTTTCAAACTAATCTAGTGTTTTCAAAGTTATTGCGAAAGAGTCTATGATAGACAAAAAATATAACATTTATACGAATGAATAAATGAGTATTGAGGGTCAGCAAGTCAAAAGCTTACCACAATTACTGCCATCACACTAACTACAATTTTGCTAGCCTTTCCTTTCTCACTGTTTGAAGTTACACGTTTGCATCGCAGTTTTCGCGTAAATCAAGCAGACATGCAGTGTTCAAAACAAAGTATCACCACTAGTATGTTTAAGAAACAATTGTCTATGCAGGACACTAAACTTTTAACTGGAAGTCTCTGAAGTCATCAAGAAGGGGGAAACAAAAAGGAGAACCAATCTCCAACTAAAAGTGCAGTCTGCAGCCTCCTTCGTCTTTATTATACAGGTATTTTTCAACACAAAAACATCTAATTACCTACTGAGGATCTGACTCTGATCTAAGCCACTTAATGTTTTAACAACCAAAACTGTTCCAGTGTAAGGAACACCATGCAACACCAAATCAGCAATACGTAATGACAAAATTATTGAAAATAGCTCCTATAAACTCCCCTGTATGAATTCATACCATGATTAGGTTGGGGTGTTACTTCCCAGAGGTCTGCTTGCCTGTCCAGTCTTGTTAGAGCTCTCTCCACCATCTGCAGCGTCACCCATGTTAATGTGTCTCTCTCTTCTGTAGTGAATCTATTTTTTCCTGAAGGCATCTGGAAGATGATATCAGATATTCTTGAGGATGACAGCTCTTTTTCAAGGGCCAGATAAGTTTGTCTTGCTGCCATTTAGGCTAGGGTTGGAAGACCTGGGAATTCTGAGCTTCCACAGACTCAGGTCTTTGCAAGTCTCCATCAGCGAGTTTCATTTTCTGATGCTCTATGGTCTTCTTTCAGGTTTTTTTCAAGTTAGTCATTAGAGGATTTGTTTTGCCATTTATTAAAACAAAGGAAATAAGTATTTACTAAAATAATTCACAATATTTCCTTCAAGTCCTGATTTTGCCTTGAGGATTTCTAAATCTAACACTTCTAGGTCTCAAACACAGCAGTAGTTACAGTCTGGCAAGATCATTGTCCAAAGTGATGTAACCTGTGGGACTGAGCTGGAGCAACGCTGTTCCTCTTGCAGATGAAAATACAGTAATGCATTTGTGGGTTCATCTAATCCCTTCTTTGCTTTTTACAGGCCCAAAGTCCTCTGGGGATCATAAAAAAAAAAAAAAAAAAGTGTTCCCAAGTGCCGCACTTCACATTTAGGGGTTGGTTTTAATGACAGATGTGAAAACACCTAACCAGACACTCTCCAGCAAATGCACAAGAGGATGTTGAGAGCATAAGTAGTCACAGCTAAATTTAAGAATAATGTCTATTTAAGGTTTACACTATTTTATTCTAAGCTGACTTTTTTTTGTAATGAATTTATTGTTTACTGATCTGATTAGAACTCAAACTTGCTATTTTCTTGCTGCAGAAAAACATCAGATAAGACAAAATTCAAAATGCAGCAAGTGTCCATTATATGTGTAAAATCCAAGTAATGTCAGAGTCAAAAAACAGGATAGTCTGGATCTCACTGCTATCATTTCAGGTCCTAAATATTTTCATTTAACATCAATTTATAATTACCTCTGACCATTTTGTCTTATCCTATGCCCCTCCTCTTGCTCCTTCCCAGCTTCATTTGTTGCATGTAGACACTGAAGCTCACAGTATTTCCTAAAGTTAGTCACCATTTTATTCTTTCTAGCTCTCATTCCTTTCCTATCACATATCTTCATGTCCTATAGTCATGCAACCCAGTGCTTGGTTTTAACATGTTCCTCCAAGATTGAAATGTAGCGCAGAATGTCACTGTGCATAAACCTTAATCCAAATCAGCATGGCTGTTCCTGAATAATTTAGAAAGCTAGTCACATACTGATGGCATTTCTTCATTGTGGTAAGAGGCTTATAGCATAGCTCAGAAAAGCATCCACATTGTACACAGGAATATCACCGCATATGCTACACAAATTTTAAAAGTATGATTTAACAGCATAGCAAATAACTTCCAGTCAATGACATTTCTTTCTCCTCTAAAATACAATCATAATAATTTTCATTAAGAACTACGGCCTTCCATGCCCATTAGTCTTACGACACTAATTCTCTTTTCTGGGTGCAAAGCCATCACTCACATTCAAGTTAAGAAAGGCAGTAAGTTAGCAAACATCCCAAAGATCCTGCCATTGCAAGTGCAAATGCATAATAAGATATCAGAGCATCAAAATTCTGTTAATCCTTCTTAAAAAATGCTCAGCTCCAGTATAAAGTGGAGATTTTGCTTATTAATTATTAATGAGGTTTTTAGTTAGCTTTTCTTTTCTGCCATCAATTCCCACAAACAATAATACTGAGTTAGTTGAGTCTTCCCCTATGTCCCCCTTAACCTTGTTAATATTTGGTTTAGATCTGCATAATGCTTATGTAGCCCCTTATCCAGTGGAGACCCCTGCATCCTTATTCAATAGACTAAAAAGTGGCATATATTCACCATTTTACTATTTGTTTGGAGCTATTTGCATAGTCATGCACAATCAGGACTGCATGGGAAGGAAGCTGAAAGAGAGATGTAGAAGCCATTGCTGTGTTATTTTCTCGTGCTAAGAGACATTGTTTAACTAAAACTGCCCTTCAGACTTCAGAGCAACCATTAGTGGGAGCATACTAAAGAACAGCACAAAGGAGTTTTTAAGCTAAGAGACCTTGTAATTTTTTAGTGGGTCAAGTCTGAAAGCTTTTTTTTTTTTTTTCTTTTTTTTAAAGACTAAAGTCATTACAGCAGAAAATGTTTATGAACCTTAAGTCTGACTTCTGGATGCTTTATTCTCTTAGCCTTCTCAGCTGGCTTGACAATAAATAACCCAAAGCTCTTTAAGATCTTTTCAGATACCTGTTCATTTTCCCACATTTCATTTTGATCTCATTTTGTGATGATGATTTATATCTTGAGTCCTTGGAAATAACGGGCTGGAGTATGGTTCACTACCCTACCTAGCTGCTTACTTGTGTTTTCAGTTGCTTTAGAAGCTGTGCTGGATGAAAAGCTGGTGATGAAAGGTGAATGCTACCACTTTGGCCAACAAGGCATGCCCCCCCGGTGGTCGGGGCGTCGCTCCGGGAGGACTTGCTCAGGGAGGACCCCTCTTTCTCCGTCCATGCAAAGTCCAGTTAGGAGGCAAACGAGCTTCTGCCCCGCGAACCACTGCCTCAGACAGCCACAACCATCTAACAGCTCTCAAACACCAGCCCGTTAGTCAGCATCAGAGCAGCAGTACCAAGTCAGAACAAGGGTCCAGCCACCATTCCTGTCTCCCAAAAAATTCTTGTAGCTTCCAGCTACTCAGACTTTCTGAGCCTGATTTGATAACATTACATTTAACATCAGTTTTCCTAGATGCTTTTAAACAAATGCAAACATCTTGAAGTAAGGACTGTGCTTGTGTGAAGACTAGATGTTACAAGCATTGCAGCAGTGATGAGAGAGGTAAAATTTTCGTGATCTTCGGAGCTACCCAGATGACAATACGCATTAGTATTACGAGAGGAATAAGGTTAACTGTTTTTGAAAGACGTGCACAGCACTTCAATAGTATTCAGCTCTGATCTTTAGATATTTTTTGTTTTTTAAAATCACATCTATTGAACCTAGAGGCCACAAATCAAAGAAAAGAATTGCTGTTGCAGAGGTGCTCCATCATTTCTTTACTGCTATATATTACCTTGGCCCTATAAGCTTGCATATGTCCAATTCTTAATTTTTTAACTGTCCTCAGTCTCTCATTGAAAAGTCTGTAAAAAAAAAAAAAAATCTATTTACCAAAAGCAGATTCAGCAACAGAGCACAACTTTTCTTGCTTATTATGGGAAAGCAAAAATCCATTTTTTCTTTTGTCTCCACTGTTTTGAAAGCTTTGGTACATTAAAGTACGAAAAAATCAGTTCTACTTGCTGTTACTTATTCAAGTGATTAACATGACAAAGCTGTCAAAATGAATGCAGACTTCAAGAAACACTGAACTATTGAAAATATTTTATTTAAAAGCTCTCCTAAAAATCCATTCTTAACATACACTGCACATCTTTTCTTAGCATAGTAGTACTGAACAAGGTAAGAAGTGAGAAGACCGACTACATACTATTGTTTTTGGTAAGTCACTGCTCACAGACAGATAGCCTTCTGTGTAGAGGCAACTCACACTAGGCTTTTTCAATATGAAACCACTAAAAACCACACAAAACGCAAATGAGCCAAAAACACAAACAAGCTTCCAACCCGCAATATAAGAGTTCACATACCCTTTTCCAAATAAAAATTCCCACTGATGTCAAAAGGGCTAGAACAACACCTTAAATTCAACATTTGCCTATCAATTTTTGACAACAACACTAGAGGAAAGTGTGAGGACAGAAAAAATATAGTCGTTATTTGAAATAAATTAGAGTAGCATACCTGCATAAAACACACAGGGAACTGGGTATATTTATTCACCCCTCAACTCCCAAAGTGCCAAGTTACTTTCTTAAGCCAGAGTTTGTGAATCAATCACTATTTGCCCCGTGGTGCAGCTACCCCTGGGAGCTGTACGACAGCTATTACCAGCGCCAAGCCGCAGCGTAGCGTGGCCAACACCAGCAAGGGATCCCCAGGTCCGGCTGAAACATTGGGGGAAGGCAGATGCAATTACTACCTCTACCATTTATTACTGACAATGAACCTCGCAGGTCCACCTTGAGGGTGGCAGGATCACACTATGGGATGATGAGTCCTGCAAGAAACACGAGTTCGACTCTATGATCCTTATGGGTCCCTTCCAAATGGAGATATTCTATGATTCTATGAGTTACCTATAAAAGCCAAATCTCTGCTTTGCACATCACCATAAAACAACAAGCTTCCAGCAGCACAAGGCACTGCAGCACCATGTCAGCGTTACCTGTTCCTAAAAGATGTGTGTCACAGCAAAGAGCCGTAAAATTCTCCTTTCACACTGATGGGAAAAGTGGAAGAGGAGGAAACATTAGATAGGTTAAGAGTTTGTTTGATTTTAATGGAATGATCAAGCTGAAATTTCAGAGCATGAAAATTTCCATGTCAGAAAATGTAAAAGATGTTTGGAAAAACAATCCAATGCAAATATTTTAATTTCTTCATAGTTCTCAGATGAAGATGCTGATTTTAAACATAGCATTGACTATTTCTAAGCAGATCAGATGGCTCACTGAATGCTTTCAGGTTCCATCTCCAGTTTTCTAAAGATCAATGTACTTCAATATCTTACTGCAGTTACCTCGTCTTTCCTGCTCAAGAGTATGACTGACCCAGTCACCTTTTTGGGGAAGGGAAAGCATTCTTTAGTTATTAATTTGTCCTTGTCATCCCACTTCTCTCCTGAAGCCCAAAGTGATTTTACCACCAGGACCACCATTGGTTTTAGTGATATTCAATGCCACTTGCAGAAGAGTTTCAAACACAGCCTTTAGCTCTATGTGCATGCCCTTTCTCATGCCAAGAGGACCCAGAAGGTGTTTTGCAGTCCAGACAACTAGGAAAGCTATGCCTTCTCTAGGCAATGGCTGGTCCATTACACTGTCTGACCAGGTGAACCACTAGCAGAGATTTCCGATAAAGTCACAACCCTGCAGGAGACCTACAGCTCCTTTTTCTCAGACTAAAGCCTCTCCTGAAGTTGAGGTTGTAGGTTGTTCAGTGATTCAGGTACATTTTCTGGAAACATTCAAATTTTTTCTCAAGCATTTTTTCTAGGAATACAATTTTTTCAGTGATTTTTTTTTTTTTGAGGAATTTTCTTGTTTTTTGGTGATGTGTGTTAAGACTACCCAAGGTGGAGGTGGATATTTTGCTCAGCTCATGCCCTGCACTATGTAAAGGGAATTGATTGTCACAGGCAATGTCAAACACCCAATAGTCATCTGAAGATAGCGCAGCAATCAAAGAGAATGAGTAATGGTTGTAATATGGTTAAAGCCTAGAGGGAAAGTAGTAAATACGAGGAGGACAGAATAAAGCTAGAAAATCCTGCACTGATAATTTACGTGAGCTGAGGAGAGAACCTTGAAACCTGAGAAGTATGGTCAAAACCCAAGAGTACAGAAAGAAGTAGTATTCAGTGAGAGAAACAAGAGTAAAATGCTATGCAAGGTATTGCTGGGAGATGATCCAGGTGGGAGACTGGAAAGGACTGTAAATTTCAGTTCAGGAAATGTTCACAGAAGAAATAAAATATTTTTCACCTACTCCGATAAAAAAAAAAAAAAAAAAAAACAAACAACAAAAACCCAAAACCCCCCAAAAAACAAACCAAACCACCAAAACAACCCACTAAATAAATATCCATACTCCCTATAGCAATTTCCTTTATAGCTCAAGACTTTTCATGCTTACTCTATGTTTCAACTGCAGTTTTATCACAAGCTAAGTAAAACAGAAAAAAAAAAAGACCAAGAGCACACCCGTTTTTTTGTTTTGGTTTTGTGGATTTTTTTGTGTGGTTTTTTTTGTTGTTTGGTTTGTTTTTTTTTTTTTACTTTTTCTATACCTACTCTATTAATCTGATGATGAAAATGAGGTGGGACATGAATAAAACATTGAATCTAGTTTTAGTAGTTCCTCAAGCAGTCAGTATCATTAATTCAATACAGAAAACTTCATGCATTTGGAAAGGCCTCGTGTGTCTTCATGCAGTTACAATTTAGAGAGAGGAAAAAACCCAACAAAACCCAAACAAAAAACCCAAGCACAGTCCAGTTTCTAAAACAGTACCATTTAAAAATCTACAGCACAAGCTACCTAAAACTATTCCATCTGAAGTACAACAGCAGAAGAAATACTTTAAAATAAACTAATGCGTTATAATCTTTTGGCCCCTTTTGACTCTTTTTTGCCCCTAAGGGTATTTTGTTTTGTGAAACAAATGACAGGTTTAAGATATCTGGGCAGAAAGACACTGTTGTAAAATTTAAAGCACGCCACAGTACTCAAAGGGTTGGTTTTTTTCCTCCCCTGACTTTCAATTTTGTACCTGCTTTTGGTTGTGGTCACCACTCTGTCTCTGCAAATAGTACACAGTCAGAGGCTGAAACCCAAGTGATCTACATTACAGTAGAAACAGGCACCTGTGGAAGAGGAAACCTCACCAAGATGAAGATTAAAAAACAATTACAACCTCAGTTATGAGGGGCAAACCTCCCATACAAGTTTTGCTGTGGTCTTCTCAGGTCATAATTTTTTCTTTGTCTTCCTCATATAACGGAGAGTCAGGCAACTGTCAGGATACAGACACGGCATAATGTGGAAGGAACATGGAGAAATACTATGAAAGTTTCTGAAAGTTTTGTAACTCATCACCTTGTCAGGTTTGAAGAAGGTTATATTAATTTTCTGACACTCTGGCAGCAACTACTATGATAAAAAGGTAACAGCAAGAAGAAAAATAGGTGTCACTTCTCTGCATTAATTCATAATATCATTTCACATTCTTTAAATCCCTTCCTCACCCAATGAAGTCACCAGTGTAGGGGAATGGAGCAATAATGAAATTCTGCTCTAGTGAAGGAGGAACAAAGAAGCCTTTCAGTCTGTGCATTGCTATGTGAAAACTGCAATTTATATTTAAGTTGCTCACGGAAAAGTGCTTCTGCTGTTAGAGATTTGCATGGTACCTGTCCAAAGAACTGCAACTGCTGCATTTTCAAATTATTCCCTCAAGAGGGGGCATTACATTGTCCCCAACCAACTCGCACCCTTCTGAAATCTGTATTTCAGGGGTGGGGTTTTTTTGTACTCATCAAGATTGAGGATCAATGGTTATGCATAGTGTAGCAACAATTCATTAATCTTGAATTTATTTCCTGCAACAGAACATTAAATGCCTTAAATCATACAAGACACAGATTACCTTATAGAGCCAATACAGAGTGAAAAGCTGTACAAGGAAGGTACTAGCACAAGACAGTTACATAATAAACAAATGTTATTATGGAAAAATGGCAATTAAGATTCTCTTAATTAGCCTGTCATTTTGTATTTATCATCATAATGTTTGTTTTACAATGCTTTATTAAATCTGGCTTTATGACAAACAGTCTGCTGGCAATGCATCCTGCTGTGCAACATATGGCGTTACACCTAATGAATATTAATGCTGTGAAGTACAAATGGTCTTCTGGGACAAGGGCTGATGTCTGGGAAACTCCTGCAGATGACATTATTATTCAAAGAGGTTAACCTCACGTGTTTCTCATCAGGTCTCTTCCATAGCTACCTAGGATTCTGCCTATAGGCTGTCAAGAGAAGGCTGTAATACACTAGAAAACCTCACAGTCCCATTCCCAGTTATCAGGGTTTCCGGTGGTTTTTTTTGTTTCTTTTTTTTTTTGTTTGGGTTTTGTTTTTGTTGTTGTTTTTGGTTTTTGTTTGCTTGGGTTTTTTGTTTTGTTTTGTTTTTACAAAAAGTTATAGTTTATCTTCATATTGTAAGTTCTGGTCTTTGATAAAACAAATACAGCCATCTTCCCAAGCTGAAGCCAATCCTCATTTGGGATTTCTAACTGTGCTGCATAATGTCTGGTTTTAGTTGTTCTGTTCGTATTTGTGTTACATGCTCCTTATAATAGATCTGATGAAGAGAGACTTCCACCCCAAGACAGATAAGTAAGGAGATGAGTCTTTCTCCTGGTCACTTAGTTGGACCTTTGGGGCCAGCTGAGTCACAGGTCACAGATGGACACAAAGAGACTATGGTAAGGAGCAGTGAGCAGGTAGCTAAGCCTCAGAGGCCACAGCAAAACCTCCCTGGGGTGCAGCATTTTCTGTAACTCAAAGTCATCGAGCATTTGCAATTGAACCTGGAGAAGAGGATCCACCTGCAAGAACACAGTGGCACAGTGGTGCAGAACCCCTTCTGCTTCTGTTCTGGCTTACCTCTTCACTTCTGAGTTTTCTACAAAGTGTTAAGCCTCATCTTTTGCTTTTCAATTTTGAAAGCCTTTCACTTCCCTTGGGGAGCTCGCAGTAGGAGATCATGCAGGAACATGCATCTAACAGACCTCAAGTCCCACCACACTTACAGAAAAAGTGAACCTGTGTAATTGGGAGACTCTTGCAGAGGCCACAGAACCAAGATTACACTAACTTTGAGACCCATAGCAGTCTTCATTGAGAAAGCCTACTGGTTACTTCAAGATGAGCTACTTCTACCCAGCACTGGTTGCTACGCTGCTTGCCTGGCAACTTCCCTTAGGAAGTAAAGCCCTCCAGAGCGACCTTGTCCTTCTATCTGTCACCTTTATCTTCCTCTCCAGCCCTGTCTTCTCCAGTGTGATCCAATCAATTAGCCAGTCAGTGAAGGGAGAGGTGACTGTACTATCCTCAAATTCCATTGCCCAGATGTTTTAGCGGTACATGACTTAGCATTGTCTTTATTGAAGACAGAAGATCCCTCATGCCAATAACTGAACAGGCAGAGTTCCTCTCCACCCATTCCTTGGTATGGAAAAGGTCTATCTATCAAAATGCTCTCTCCTTTTTCTCTGGCTGGAATATCATGACACCAGGAGAAGTAGCCCTTTATGATTTCTAAAGCGTACCCATTTACGGAACTATTGCAACTGGAGAGATTCCTACTCTGAACAAGTTTCTTATTACTTCACAGCTTCAGGAAAATAGCTCAGATCTGGCAACAATGTGACCCAAGAAGTTATTTGCTGGTCTTTTCAGCATATTAAGTTTTTAAGATTTGATTACTCAATATGGTCTATTTTTAAACAAAAGCTACTTGCTTGTTTTAAAAATCATCCTCCATCCTCATTTTAAAAACAAAAAAACAAACAAAACCCCACAAAACCCACAAAAAAACCCAATCCACATTCAAAAGCCCTGATTAAGTTTGGTTTGATTATTTCCCTTTGCACACACAAATCTAAGAGTTGTTAGAAATTAATTTTGGACACTAAAAATAAGAGTCTGAAGGAAATGATGGTGTATCTCAATGCGGGAAGTAATTATGGTTTTCCCTGCACAAGAGACAAGAACATCATGTTTGTTTGAGAAACCTTCTAGATTTTTCTGGAACTTTACAAATTAAGAATGACAAAACAGACTCGCCAGATTTCCATAACAATTTACTCCCATACTCTCCATCAAGTCTGACTATAAAAATGACAGCTGTGCTCACCAATAGTCATTTTGTTTATGCTACACCAATTATGCAGCATATTCTCCTAAACAGCTGGGCAAAACATGCTTATTTGAATGCCATAAATGCTTTCACCATTCACAAAACCACCCCGATACATGCTTTTGGCTTCCTCCTGTTGAGATGAGAAAAATGTCACAGTTTGACTCAGAGAAAAGAAAAATAAATACAACAGTAGCTGCCAAAATGCTGAAGATAGGCTGTTGGTTTTCCCTAGATTTATTTTGAGAATATTACATTTATTTTAGCCTCTCAATTGCCTGTTGATGCAACAAATAGAAGACACTCACAGCTCATTTATATCCAAGTATTTCTGGATAAGCACCACAGAGCCAGCACTAGCTGGAACCGAAGAGGCAAATCAGCAGCTTATTGTAGGCACTATATATCTTTATGGCTTTTGCAACACTTCCCAGCTCAAAAGCTTCAGGTATCACACAGAGATGGCCCAGGAGAATAAGAGCACAGAGCACAGTGCTCAGCCAACCCCACACCTTCACAGTGATCAAGCTCCTTGGGAAGACATTGACCCGCAGACTAACCCTCACAAGGTCAGGCATTAGCTTCTCAGATGCAATCGGACTAACCTAGATTTTTGACTGTTTTGGTTTGTGTGGTCTACGGGCAGAGCAGCAGCCAAGTCCTCTATCACGGTAGACAGGCCATGTTCAAGCTTGGACACAGCTTTTTGCTTAAGATACTGTTAACAGAAGTTTCAGTTTTAGGCTTAATCATATAACACCCTAAGAACAGAGGCCACCGTGAGGTCTGAAGTTTAATAAGGCAGAGTTAGAGTCACCATTGTCCTAAGCCTCCACTTGAAGTACAGTACCTGGAAGCAGAGCATACTGTTCTTCTAGCATCTCTCTCAAGATCTATGTACATAGTTTACTATGATTTTTTTTTTTTTGTGTATATAATCAAGGTTAAGATTGTGAAATGTTTTCCAGGAATAGCAATCACTGTGCCTGCTGCTCTCAAAGCCAGAAAAGCGTGGTGGTTTGAAATGAACCAAGTCCCCTACATACAGCTTAGGGTGTTTGATGATACCATGTGGACAGACAAAGCTTGTTTTCTGCTGTCAGGAAGAGCTCTCAGTGCGCCTGACTTCCAAATCACCTCCCAGCTCCATTCCTCATTCCCAAACAACGTTAATCTCCAGCAGACATCTGAAGAACTAATTAGACTGACAAATTAGCACAATATACTATTGCAGAAGAGCCAGTAAAGATCATTATGTTCTTTTAGGTCCCGAGAACCAGAAAGGTATGCAACTGAATATTACGGTGAATGAATCGGCGCAGAGATTTCCCTGTCAGCGGATAGTTCCCCTTCAGTGCTTGAGAGAAATCACCTGCAAGCCTGGTGTGGGGTAACAGCAAGGGGAATGAATGGGAATCACAGTGTATTTAAAAGCTCTTCCATTTATCAACAAAAAACTGTAAAGTTTTGGCAGTCCTTGGACACAAGGTCAGAAGCTGTCCTGCCAATGTCCTCCTCATCCCTCTGTTTTGACGCATATCTTCTCTGTTTGGCCGACGCTTTTCCCCACTGCGTGTTGAGATCAAAGCAGAGGCTAGACTGCCACCCCCTTACTTGTTTTCCTGTTTGTTAAAGGCACCATCAATAATGTAGGCAGATCTCCAGGAATAAGGTTTGTTATTTAACTTGTGACATTTTTTTACAACTCGGTCCAAATATTGTAAAACATCATAGATGTTTCTGTGCAAGTAAATAAACAGTAGCTACTGCTTTATGGATATTTTGGCTTAGGAGTGAAGCAGTTTCTAAGGAGGCAAATTCTTCATTTTTCATATGGGATCTAGGGAATACATCATACCAGATTAGACTGAATTTTAAGGTAAGTAGAGACATAACAGGCCAAACTGTTTACAGTATTGATATAATAGATCAAACTCAGGCAAAAATAAGAATAAGGTGTGGTAGTGGGTTACAGTATTACGTTGCTCAACAGAACAGATGGTGCTAGCTCTCTTAAAAGTTTTTTCTTCCCTTGCTGTGTTTTAACTTAAAAGGAAAAAGGTTTTGGAGACATGGAAGATGACAGAAAGCTTACATTTTAGCCTGATGAAATTAATTCAACTTATTTGATGATTTTAAAGAACAGTCTGCTGTCAAGGAGCAGGATCTCTCAAGTTATTTTTAGTTTAAGAACATAGAAGTTGGCTCTTTGGGCCCTTCAGCTGTCAAACAAACAGGGTACCCACTCAGTTGCAGGGCTTTCACAGATGCAGTGTAAAGGAGTGCAGCCAGCATCGCTCTGCCAGGCTCAGAAAAAAAAAAAAAAAAAAAAACCAAAACCCAAACTTTAGTATTTCGTTCCAGAACCAACCTGGCTCCCAGGATGGGGTTTGGGGTTTTTTGTTATTTTATACCCAGCTAAGAACCATGAAAGGGCATATCAAAGAGCTGCAAGTATTTTGTTTCATTTAGTCTTGACCACTGCCATTGCCGATATCTACCAGCTGAGTTACTGGGTGGCGACTTCCAAAACATCAGGTGCACTGCTAATGAGAGGACATGCCTAGACTGCTTCTCCTTGGGGCACCTACATGCACTTCCCTGGTGCAGCAGAGCTGCCCCCACCCCAGCAGCCCCTACCCAGCTCAGTGCCCCGCACCCCTGTGGATGGGACAGGGAGGAGGAAGCTGATGAGGAGAAACACAGCAAAATTGCTGGCTCTTCTCCCTTTTCCTTGCTCAGTGGGATGGCTTGCTACTTGTACGCTACCTCAGGGCAGGCCAGTCCATGGCTGGCAAAACACCCTGGATGGTGCGGCCCTGACCTGCCAGGGAAGAGGAAGCTGGAGATGCTCTTTTACCACTGCCGAATCCAAAGCTATAACAGCTGCTGAGAAACCCAGAAGGTCTTTCTCTGTCTGGCTTAAGGCTGTAATTTTGTTGCCTAAGGCAACTGCCTTCTTTTTCCTATGCCCAAAGCCCATCCTGTTTACCCAGGAGATGCAATTAGCAGTTTCCCCAATACAGCAACTATTTGAATACAATTTTTGGATTGTTATTTCTGCTTGGTGGCTTAGCATACACATTATTAACCTTTATTTGATTTTCAAGTTAGCCGGGTTTGTATCCTGATCAGCTTAAACAAGGCAATTTCCATGGCAGTTTGTGCTCTTATCCAAATCTGAAATACTCCATCTGAGTATTCAGATCACTGACCCTGAAAACCCCATCCTAAAGGTTGATAAAGGAGGTGCATTCTTTTTAATGGGTCTCATGCCCGATAAGGATCCTACAAAGTAAACACAGCTAAAATATGTGTTTGAAAACTTCCCTACTCCTCCTCCGATTCCCATCAGCTCCCCAGTTCTGAAGGTATCTACTGAGGTCAGCTTGTTGAACGCTGCCCCAGATCCCCCTCCAATGGCTTCTTATGTTTCTGGCGAAGTTTGGTTAAAACAAGCAGCAGACAGAGAAAGAAAAACCCACAATAGTTTCAATAGATGAAGCCTGCAGCTGCAAGACTCCCTGAGCTAACTTTTCATGGGCTGCTGATGCAGGCACTTTTCAAAGCCAGAACAGAGTTTGTCTTTAGAAGATCATCCTCAGTCTAACAGGCTCACAGATAAATACAGGCATTAAAATAACCGTCTTCACTTATCCATGGTGCGCGTCAAAGTTGCTTTCTCTCTTGCACAGCGTACAGAGTATTCAAGGTACAACTTCTTGGCTGCTCGGTACCTTATGCAGCTGCTTCTCCTCGCTGAAGGAAGATAATTCAACACCAAGAGCTTTCCTCTGTTTCACATGCATGTCTAGACATGAGTGGGAACAGGAGCAGGCTCTTACAGAGTTTTTAGCAAAATTGGAGGAAGAGAGATTCCAAAAAAATCTAGAATATGGCTGGGCTAGCAAACCTGAGCTATGCCAGCTCAGCTGAGAGTTTTTATTATACTTCTAAAGATGTCCTCTAAGCAACAGAATAATTCTCTTAAGTAGTTGATACTAACTCCCAGCTGCCACTTTTACCCCAGCCCCAGTCTTCCCATCACCACCGACGCCATAATCTTCCTACCAGCTGACTGCTTTCTCTAAGCAAGTTTGAAGACCAGAATGTCTAGGTTGTAACCTGTATCCTAAGTACATTTTTCCCATCACTGTACCAATAAGCAGGTCAATTTAGTTGGCTGAAATGATCAGTTTTTCCAGAAGATGTAGGCATCTCAGCAAATGTTATATCCTTAAGCAAACCAGCAAAGGTTAAAACAGCATTAACATTGATGACCTGCTTACGAATTGTTTCTCTCACACAGAATGCAAGCGATTCACAATACTGTGCTAATTCAATAACTAGAATAGCCAAGAATCTTGTACTAGGTTGTGTTTTTAAATTAATTGGTGCTGTATCAATCTTAAATGTCAAGTACTAAGTTTCTAAGAGCTATGCACCATCCGCGAACATAACAGAAATGGCAGGTATAATACATCATATCTTATATACCAATAAAAATACTGACTGCTATGCTTTATAAGGTCATGGCTTACTGCTGTCTCTCAACAAAAAAAGCTTAATGGAACACCGGTCTCTGCATGATCTTCATAGTCAGACTTAATAAGGAGGAATCACAATTAATGGTTTTCTACAAACCAATGGATCACAACTGACAGGAGCTTATTCACAATTTATGAAGACCTGATTTTTTTTCTCTTGGAGGGAAGAGGGTAAGAAAATTGCAAAGCGATAATGAAAAATAACTATTACACAGGATATGGTAATGCAGGTTTATAATCAGAACCCACAGACTTGCCCATTGACAGGGACTAACACGCTGCAGGCTTGCAGCTCCACCAGGGGTAAGATTTAAGGCACACTGACAGAAAAGTATTTGGGACAGTGTTTGTGAGTAAATCACCACTGTATAAAATTACCTATAGAGGGCATCTTTCTGTATGATTTGTGATTTGAAAAATAAATCAGAAAAGACAGGGAGGAAAGATACATGATGGGGGAGAGCTGAGCAGGGAAGCAGACTTTCCTCTGCTCACTTACCAGTCTAGCAACAAATTGGTCACAATATCACAAGCTCCTGCAACCCTCAGTACCTAGGTTTCAAAATAAGTCTTATTCTGAATACCCACAACTCATATCTAACTTGAGGATCTAAAAACTCATGGCCATCTGTAGCCCAAGCTGCAAGAGTTCCAGTTCCTTCGCCTTTTCTAGTTTTATCTTCAGAGTGAAAAATCCTACAAAGGCTTACATTTATACCTTTGGCCACTTACAGGATTGTCCCAGTCTTGACACAGGTTTGTGCCTTGCTCCTTTTTAAAAAAGGGATTATGAAATAAATATTAGATATTTTTATTTTTAATCTTCCAGGGGGAAAAAAGGGCAGGCAGTTTAGTAGGCAGTCTTTGAAAGCCTCTGAAGCACATTTATGAGTTCACTCCATGCAGCGTGTGCTGCCAGTTCTTATTTCTGTTTAAGATACGAAACGCCTCCGCTAGGTGGGACTTCAGTCAATAAGGCTCAAGTACCAGATACCTTCCGGCAGTCTGGATTTATAGTGAAGGAGGTTCTGGAAGAAGAGGTCTCCTATTTACTTTCTCTGACCCAATTACTCTTTGGTTTTCTGCCTCAAGTTCAATGAGAAGCATGAAGATGCTCCTGTCTAAGCCATCCAGGAGAGGCACCTTCAAAACAGCCTTCAGAGAGGCTGGGGTGAAGCATTTGAATCAACAGAAAGAAAGTAGACAAGAAATACCAGCTCCTAGACCAAGACCTACCAATTAGTAGTACTGAAGCATTAAGCTCCACCTCTTCTCCCCAACCTTTCAACAGTATTGTCCCTCTTTAGATGACAGGGTCATTTTAGACTTCTCCTAAACTGCACCTAGCTCTACAAGTCCCCAAGAGACATCATCACCACCTGCAATAGGTTGCACAGCCACCCTGGAGCTTAGACCAGGAGTGTCAGTGGTGTGCTGCCCAAGCTGCTCTGTGGCTCAAAACCCTCAACTTCTTTGGCTCATTAAGGTCTCCTGTGTGCCAGAAAAGAAAAGCAAGATGACCTCCTTTATCAACTTTAAAGAGGAAAATACGAACAGAACTATACTGCTAAAATATTGGTAACCATATAGGACAAGCAGAGGTTCACGTAGAATTGATAGTTCCACTACCTGCATCAGCCATTACAATTAAAGAATTAACCATAATTTAGTAATTGCACCTCACATAAAAGCATGTAGCCAAGTGACCAGCAACACCTACAGGCTCTTCCCCTCCCTCCCACCACCACTTACAGAGAAAACAAACTGGTGCTACAAAGACAACCGCACAGCCTGCAGTCAAAGACGGCAGCCGCTGAGGTGTCTGCACCCTGCCACCCTGGAGCAGGTGGCCATGGCTGCCTGGGGTTGGGAGGAAGCCTGACTTGCGGCACAGTGCTGCAGAGGGTTTGAAGCAAGGCACTCAGTAAAACGTGCTTTGCTTGCTTACTGCTGGAGAACATTCCCTTTTGCAGCAGAAGGCAGTGACAGAAAAATAAAAACCGGAATAAGCTTGGAAGGACTTTGCTTGCAGTACACTAACATAAAAATAGTGGTGTCAGAGGGAGCATCGTTGGTTCAAAGCTTCCATGCCCACTCCCCTCCTCCCCCCCTAGAAAAAGTTTCAGCACCTAAAGCTAAATGTGTTTTCCATCTTAACATTTTGGTTAAGCAAACCCACTGATTGTTTTCCCTGTCGCAGCCAGTTACCAGGGAGATACAAATGAAGGCAGAGTGATGAAACCTGGCACAATAATTCCAGCTATGACATAGATTGTGCACTCTTAGATTAATTATTGAATTGGAGTGATTAGTTACAAAGAAAACTCCTGTTTTCCTTCTGCAGCAATACATGCAAATCGGAGCAGGCAGCTGCTAACATCAAAAGGCCTCACCGGCACATCTGATTTTCTCCTTGCATCTGCGTAAGTCCACTGATTCAGATTTATACCGGTGTGGAATAGAGAATAATCAAAGCCAGCGTGCACTATTTAAGTTAGGGTGGAAAATGTCAGCAACCTTAATCTTTATAAGAAATCAATCAAGTAGGGCTTTAATGTAGTCTTGATGTTATACCTGAATCTGCTATTGCATAATGATAGATGCATGGCAGGTACCGTAGCTTGAAAGCAGGGAAGAGATAATTGAAATACACGTGTAAAGTATTACACTATTACTCCCTGCGGGGCAGGCAGGGGGAGCAGCAGCAGGATGGCTTCCAGGTGGAGCTCCTGGAACATGAATTGCACCAGTCCCTGGAGAAGGCACATAGCAAAGGAGCAGGGGAGAACAATACCCCTCATTTATTGACTTGAAAAACAAAATAAAGCTACAGATGCACACAGTATAACTGCAAATAAGAGCTGTGACATTACAGTGGGGCAGATCCTGGTTAGGACCCTAACAGGCTGCTTTCATTTAGACTGTGATAGTGGCAGAAGGCAGAGAGATGGAAGAGGGTGGAAGGAGCAGGGGAGGTGCAAAGGGCTAGCAGAGACACCAGCATCAGCCATGCCCTGCCATGAGCTAACTCCAGCTTGCAACCTTTTAGCAGCAAAAAGTGACTCTGAGCTTAATGTAGTCCAAATAAAGCCAGTGCCACACTCATTTCCCGCTCCCCCCCCCCCCCCCCCCCGACCTTTTCAGCATGGAGCATACGAGCTGAGCCAAACATGCTGTGTGTTGGTGACACCGGTCTGATGGGAAGAGCCTTTAGGGTGACAGTACACAGAAACAAAACAATCAGTAAAATTTATGCAGGGGTCTAGTGGCTTCTCAATAACCGTAGGAGCAGAGAAACACCTTTAAAATCCCCAGCGTATCTTCTACTGTAATACATCTAAGGATTCAGCCCTAATACCTCATTTTTACCCACACAGTTATTCTAGTCTCTGATGTCTGAGGACAGGAACTTCAGAAGTCACTCCATGCAATGCTAAGGAAACAACTGGAAAGCAGATCTTTTTGCAGGGACCTCTTTGGCTTGGGTTAGCTATTGTGTCTAATTATTACAAGTGACAGAAAACGGGACTGCATCTTTTTACATAGTGATAAGTTTTAGAGCTGTCCTTAGCTGTGAAAGAATAATTAGTACGAGAAATAAAGCCAGAACATTTCATATAAACACCCCGATGCACAAATGGTGAACTTGTAAAGCTGTGTGTTCATTGCAATGCTATGGAAAGTAATAAAGCAGATGTAATTAATCTTGGTTATAAATGCACAAGAAGCCTGCACATTTATCCGCCAGCCACAGCATATGGTCTGCTCGCAGTCGTGATTTCCTCCCCCACACTCCTGGTCCAAGTGGATTTTGTTCCATCCTTCCCCCCATCCATGGCCAGTTCCCATAACACACAGATAGATGGTTGAACTCTCTCAATCATCCCAGTTTGACAGCAAGTTTGTTTCTGCTTTACACTCTGAATTAGAAACAAAACTGAGTGACATTGCAGGCGATATCAGCATTAATACAGCCTCAGATTTAGATTATGTATAAAACATTTCTTCAGCAATTCCTCAAACCATCGATATTTTTCCTGGCTTCCAATTACAATGTTAACCAAAAAAGATATGATTCACGTAACACACTTGAGAAGGTGAGCTCTGGAGGTCTTTGCTCCGGTGATAGCTTGGAGCTGTATACAGCGTAAACCCCCTACACAAGGGGGCTGAAACACTATGAACCGACCTTCCACCTCCTCCTGTCTGCCAACACAGAACTTTGATGCTGATTTCCAAAACCCCATTTCCTTCCTGCACCTCCGCTTTCTCCCACCCTTCACCGAGTAGCTAAGTCTAAAGCAATGGGGCACTTCGCAGCTCGCTCCAGTGCTCAGGGGATTCCTGACCATTGTGCAAGGTGGGTGTCCCACGGGGGCTGGCTGCCCCCATTGCAAGCTGGTAGCACACAAGCAGACTCCAGCAGAACAGCCGAGGCAGTGGAGGACCCAGCCCACAGCCCATTGCAGGCTGGGTTGACCAAGCAAGTAATTTCAGGGGTCCACTGGTACATTTAACCTGAAGATGTTCTGTACTTGTAGCATCAAAGTATTTTTGCCAAGACCTGTGCTATGTGATGTGCACATGGTTCTTATTAGTAAGGAATGGTTTGGGCTCTATGAAGAGATTAACTTTGGTGAACTTGTTCATTGGGTAAAAAACAGCTTTCAGATGCAGAACTTCTGTGATCCTTACTTACCCAGGATGATTTTATGATATGAAATAAACCAGTTGCAAAATCAGTCTTGCTTCTTGCAGACTCAGGGAGTGAACAGCAATAAAGGGCATATTCATCAAAGGTTAGTGCTCAGAGTGAAGGAGTCCATATGGCTTTAGACTGGAGTCGGGGGGGGGGGGGGCGGGGGGGAAGGAGGCAAAGGAGGGGGATGAAGGGAAAAATTTCACTGAGGCCAAAAGCCATGAGAGATGCTGAACATTTGAACGAGAGCATTGCATCAGGAGGCCTGAATGCTATTTCCAGAGATAAGTCCAACAGACAGCAACTTTGTCAAATACTAAAGGGAGAGAGTAGGACTCAACACATCTGGTACTGCATTTACCATGCTCACTAGAGTGGCAGAAGTCAGATGAGCATGCAAATTGAACAACAAAAAATCCTGAAAGTCAAAATTGGGAATATTTAATTTCACAATATTTTAGTCTCATTATTTGTATATTTCACATAGCTATTCTTCAAGAGCTGCTACATATTGCATTGTTGCAAGACACAAAACAAAACACTATAAGCAAATTTATTCCAAGCAGGAAGAGTTTGATTGCCCCTGAAAGATTCCCCCAGTTATTCCAAAGTCATGTAGTCCACACCTTGAACAAGTGTCGAGAGCCTCCCACTACAGAAAAGGGAATTTAAAAATTCTGGATATTAAAGCTGGATATTTAAAGTCAACATTAAAAAGAACTATTTAATTACATAAAAATGAAGTGCATCAACAAAATGAGAGCGAAATTTGTGTTGATTCAACTTAACTATAAAAAAAATATCTATAGGTAGTAGGCAAAAGGACCTGAGGAAGAAATAGCTGTACCTTGTCAGCCAAGGATAACGAAAAATAGAAGACAGACAGAAAAAGGGAATTTAGCCCTTCTCTCTGTGGACTCCATCACCCATTTCCGTGGGAGCTGCTCAGCACTCATAGCTGGTATCTCCAAAACAGCCCTGCAGATTGTCTCCAGTTTGCCAGCAGTCTGATACAAACCGGGCTGCTCAGCAGGAGTCGAGGATTAAGTGAGCAAACGGGCCAGTGCCCCAAGCGTGTGACCCGAGGTATCATGGTGCAGTTTAACTGGCATTCGCACCAGACCTGCTTCTACCCCGTATATCACAGAGAGAAAAAAAACAGTTTAAAGTGTCAGTATCACCAAGAGATTTATAAATGGCGAGGTTTAGTTACAGCAGATAGAATTTGTGTCTGCATCTTATCAAATTGGGGCTGAATTATGCCACAGATCTCAAGTCTAAGGCAAGGCGCATGGAACAGACATGCTATTCATTTGCATTCAGGGCTCAAAGGAAAGGGCCAGATGTGGGAGGTAAGGTGAAGTATCATTTAACCATAGATGTTAAATCCAGATCTTAAAGTGTGCCAAGGGAAAAAAACAAGTGAACAAACCCATCTGTTGTTGCTGGTTAACTCGATTATAGCCCCACCTCAACATGGAAGAAATTCCAGTGTACTGCACTGCACCATGATGGAGCTGACCACATCCCCAAGCTTCCCCAAGAGGTAAGGGGGAATGCTTTATGCAAATAAAAGCTATGAGATAGCTGATCACATTTTCTCCTTACCAGAACATGCTGTACAACCGAGACAGAGTTTAAGTTGGCAGAACTGATATTCAGAAAAGCTTGCAACACACTATCGGACTTCCCACGGCTGCTTTACACTTCCTCATGGTGAAGCAGAATGAAGGTTATTCCAAAGACTGAGAAAATGTCAGTTTAAAATATTCCTGTGAGAATTTGGCACCAGCTATCTCGCTTAGTGTTTTCACTGTAAATTAATTAGCTCTTCTACAGACACATTTTCTATTTATAACACTTTCCTCTGTGATATTGATGCTTCTTCCTGCCTAAATATTAGATGCCATCTGTGGGTTCCCCGTTGTTTCACCCACAAGTCAAACAAACAAACCACAACAGAAAGCACTGTTATCAGTGCATTCAGAAGCAGAGCTGATAGTATATTTTAAATTTGACAATATGTAATGGACAACATGTATAGAAAACCAAGAAAAATTACACAACTAACTGCACTGGCCTTCTGTGAAGAAAAAAAAAAAAGTTGACCCGCCTTCCCCCCAACACTGATGGTTTCTCATGCCCTAACCATATGGATGGCATACATCCCCTCAATCTTTGTCTTCCATTAAAGTAGCCATTAAGAAACTGAACACAAACACCACCTGCAACAGTCACTAGAGGAACACCCCATGCAAGCTTTCAGCCCTCTGAAGCCAACTGGAGTGCAAAACATAATGGAGGAATCTTGCAATTAAAAAGAAAAATAAAATTATTTTTCTCACTGAATCCTGTGGGGAAACAGAATTTCCTGCCTTTTCCACCCAAGCCTTTGCTTTTTGTCCTCCCATCTCATATCAGCGGCAGACTTTGGCCATCCCTGAGTAACGAGGCTGTGCAGGTTGATAGCACCCAGCCTGATGGCATTTCTTCCAACTCCCTTGTCCTGGTGGCTGTTGCCAGTCTCCCCCAGCCCACCCATCAGACCTGGGGCAGCATCCATTGGGAAACAGTGAGACACCAAAGGAAAGCAGCCATACCAGGCATCTCAGAGCACCCACCAGAGGGGACAGCTTATGTTGCCCTTCCTTGTCTGCAGCAGCTCTCCTTCACCTCCAGGGGACCAGGCCAGGAATGATGAACTCCAGTTACAAATACTAGGATGGGACCCTCTGTGGTTTTTAACAATTTCATTTTATTGTGGACAGCATCCTCCTAGATGGGATAAATAAAGCTAACAGTAATAAGCTGTTCCACAGCCTGGTCTGGAAAGTTTTTGGTGGGTGGGTTGGAGTTTGGGGTTTTATTTTTAATTTCTTTTTAAAGATATCAGATTCCATAATGATTATTCCAAACTCTTACAATTTCTAATAACATGTTTGCAAAAAGGTGCTAGGAAGAGATAGAAAATTTGTAAGGGTTTTTTTTCTTTTTAGCTTTGTCTTTCCCTCCCTTTCTCTTATAATAATATGCAGTACTTCTATAGCACTTTCAGAAAGAAATCGTAAAGGACTGTGAAATAATGATAATAGCTTACACAGGGAAGTGAAAAAAATTGTGAAAAGCCACACAACAGACTACAGCCAAGCCTTCACGTACCTGAGACCTAACTCCATTGCTTTCTTCACTGGGGTGCTCTGTCTCTTCATAAGGGCTTCAACTTATTAATAAAATGCAGAATAAATACAGGTTATGGGAAACAAAATGATAGATAGAAAGCACTTTAAACCTTTGCTTTAATCCCAAGAGGCAGAGCTGCCATCTCATAATAAATTTCTTGTAGTCCCCTACAGATAAATGACATTTAAATTTACAAAAAAAAAAGGAAAAAAAAAGCACTTCAACTGGGAATAGGCAACATGTATGCTTCAGCTGGAAGTCTGAAACAGCTATACAAGATTCCCCCCCCCCCCAAAAAAAAAAAATTAATTTAGTGCTATGATTAGAAATATGTTGAATAAGAGTTTTGTTCTGTCTATTTTTATTTTTTCAAAAAAATAAAAAATCTTAACATTGGAAGGTATATAGCTCTTGAGAGGATACAGGGAAGGGAGTCAGGAAAAAAGGCCAAGAAGTCTTTGGAGACAGGAAAAAGTGGTGTGAAAGGGGTGCACCTGAAGTACATATATTTCCCTGCAGTGACTTGCAGGCTCCAGAGAGTGGAGAATCCTGCATGATGCATCCAAGAGATTGTTGCTCAAGCAACTGCAGAGATAAGTGTTATGCACTGAAAAGAGTATGAAGAAGCTATATAGGAAAAGCTGTTGTCAGTCTAACAATATTTTTCTTTCTCTAGATATAGTATTATAGGAAAGGAAAACTTATTGCCTTCATGAATTCTTATCAATATTTATAGTGTCCTTATATACACCGTGCATTAATATTTCACACATTCAGGATGTGTGAAAGTGTCCGTATACCACAAACATTTTCCCATCAGCGTGCAGCAGAGATTCTTGGAGATATGCATTATCATAGACCAATTGCTTAGTAAACATTTCTCTACAATAGCTTTTCCTAAATCTTCGTACAGGACCCAAAGCTCTCTTTCATTTGGTGCTGCATATAACCAAAACTAAAACCCAGCACCCAGACTCTCAACAGTCTGAACTCAATTCCATGAATATTGATCAGTATTCTCCTTCACAATCTTATCACCATTTCTGATTTAGCTCCAAACAGACAAAAAAAATAGACGTCTTGACCAAACATCCTTGTCCACCTTGCAAAACAATTGACGTGTTTGATACCTTCCAGTGGCTCACAATACCAATTCACAGTTATAATCAGTTTTTCATCTTGGCTAACACACCATGAAGATCACTAGCCAGCTAATGGTTGTATCTGATATGAACACACTCACTTGTTGTGTTAAATAATTCCTCAACCCCACTCTCAGAGATTACTACCTCCACACCAGCTAGAAGCAAAAAATCAGTCTTCTCTAGCTGCAGCTTTGAGGTTCTTCAGTAATATTTTAAACACAGATTTTTGCAAAAATGAAGCCAGTTGGTACCCCTGAAAAAATCCTCAACCACAACCACTTAAGACTGCAAAATTACTAATTACATTATTATTGAGACTCTACACAATCACATTGGAGAGGCATTAGAGGAGCAAGACACAATTTCTGAAAGGCTTTGAAGCTATAGCGCTCTTTGCATCTATAGCAAGCACTTAGATTCAGCAGCTTTACCTTGATTACACACTTCTCTAATACATTAAAGTCCAAGTTCCTGCAAGGTCAGCACAAGCTGTTCTTGGTCAAATGCTTTCTAACCCTTGCATATGCAAACTCCAATAGTAGAAGAAAATGAAAGTGGAATACAGTCCCATGATTTGTTTTTCATTAATATTACAGATCATCTCCTCATGCAAATTTTAGCAAGAAGTAATGTAATGATTAAATAAGACCCAAGTTAAAAACAATGAGGACTTCAGAGGGCAGGAAAGGTCAAGAAGGGAGAAGGAAATGCGACATATAGAAAAATAAGTGTTTGACAGAGGAGGAGGAAGAAAAAAGAGCCAAAAGCAGAAGCATAAAAAAGGAAAAAAGACACACATACAAGAAGAAACTGAAAAATTATGAAGCAACACACACACACAAAAATCAATTCACCTGATACAAAAAGATTTTATGTACTGTATTTTCATAAGTTGTCTATTTATATAAATAAGTGATGCTGTCAGAACCAAGGGAAAATTAAATGCTAAACTCCTACCCAATCACATGTAGTGGAAAAAAGTTTGTAACATGATACTCAGAATGGACGTACCGGAGTCACTTACTGATATTAAGCTTGTTTTATCTTTTTATAGACTTTTCTAGGGAAAACAGTTTCATCATAAGAACAGACACAGTAATTACATACAGGTCTTTCCCCTTTTCAGTGATGAAGTACCAGCCATGCCTAGACACAGCTTGGTGTATGTCTAGCACAACATCAAAAAGGACTGAGCACCCATCAGGTCTCCTAGAAGTCCTCGGTTACTAAATTGGGAAAGCACTAATATGAATAAGAGGGAAATGATGGATCTAAGGAACTATTCTTTTGACGTTTATGCTGAAGGTTCTTCCAGAAATGGCTTATATCCAGGCAACTAGTCTTACCAATGCCTACAGCTTCCTAATCAAATTAGAAAGATTGAGTCATTAGGGTCAAGTGACCAGCCACAAAATGATTAAAGACAGTAATCAAGAAATCGAAACTAATTAGTACCTAAGCCCATTAAAATAGCTTAGAAATAAATTACTTCTACATGAATTTATGTCCAGAGGTCCAATTTTGAAAAGTAATAGAAGTTTCAGAAACTGGTAGGTACAAGTCACAGTATTCCCCAGTTGAATAAAGTGCGCTGGATTTCACTGGGACACAGCAGAACACAGGAAAAAAGTGCATGATTCCAGGTCAGCATTTTCAGGTGAATGAGCAGATTTTGAAGGGTCAAGCGTGACAGGGCTTGAGCAGTCTTCCATGGACATTGTGGTTAGCTCATCTACATAGGAGCAAGACTACATCTCTCAGTACCTAACTTCAGGAAATTTTACTCATAGATCTAAGAGCAATAAAAATGATTGTTTTCAGAAGTTCTGAGAGGCTAAGGGGAGAAAGCTAGAGAACAAGTAACCGCTCTCAATTTGTAGTTATTGGAAAACCTCAAAGTCTGAGATTTTGGTTTATGTGAACACCCAGAAGCTGAGGCACCCTCTTGGGCTTGTTTAGTGTGCAGAACTGGATGAGGTGTCACCAAGTTTCTAACCTTTACTAATAGAAATACTGCAAATTGAACCCTTCATCATGGCATCTCAGCATGTTTGTATTTAATCTTCATTAAAACCAAGAAATGGAGATGAGCATGAAAATTAGAAGTTATGGAGAATAGAGAAACATCATCCAACTATTTCATATGTCAAGTTCAATTCTGATTTCACTTAAGAAAAGGATTTTGACTTGTTTTTATTAGGAACATGAATCCAAAGAGATTTATGCATTCACTATATACGTTATGCATGAGCATAGACAGAGCGCTTTTGGAGACAACACTTCTAAGACCTGTGAAATTAAGCACATTATTCTTTCCGTAGCTGAGGTCGTCTTGCTATCCCAGTCTCTACTGAAAGCTGTCAATACATTTTAGGGAGCACATTTTCTCACATATCAGAATATCTTACTTCAAAGTACACTTACAGATTTTTCTCGTGGGAACAAGTAACATCACAATATGCATAACTAACTGGATAATCAAGAGTAATAATACAGCAAGTATTTTTTAAGTTCAAACTTAATGGTTTGATGATTATAGCCAAAAGAAAACCAGTCTTCCCCCCTCTTGCCCCCCCCCCCCCCCCCCACACACAGGTAGTCTACTCCAGCCCTTTACTTTTTGATATCTTTCTTTGGCTGCAGCATCATCCTGATTTGTAGAAAAAGGAGCTTGCTCTCTTATTGCATAACACAAACATACCTACCCAATACCTACTACCTCCTACAAGAAAGCAAACATCACCTCCTTTGACACAGCAAGAGGCTAACTCCTAAGATTAATTATACTGCTCTTCTTTCTCTTTGGACAGCTTACCAAAAAAAGTAAAAAACACTTCCAGCATCCATACTGGAAGAGGGAGGGAGGAAGGTGCTCCTGCTCATCACGCAAGCAGAAACTACTCCCAGTGAACTGCCAAGACCATTACAGTTATGTGAATTCCATCTATGCTCAGGCCACCTTTTCCTCTTGTAAAAACAACTAAGGCTAGTAATTGGGGCGGTAGTTGGGGTGTTCGGGTTTTTTTGTTTGTTTGATTGATTGTGTTTTTCTAAATAAGGCAGTCTTTTGGAATCAGTCTTGGACTACCCTTTTGCAACTCCGTCAACTCAAATACAGCTGAGCATGTACAGTATACTGGAACTATAGTTGTCTGCCAGACATTGTGATTTCAACTGAATGAGCTATTTTTAAAAAGCAACCTACTTTCCATGGAACGTTTTATTTTATTTCATTTTTAAAGCATACACTTGAAAACTAAGCACCTCTGATGCAGAAAAACATGTCTCAAAGAAACACCCTGGCAATCAGAACAGAAATCATAGCCCTCTCCCCCACCTTCCATCACCATGCTCCCCTTCTTTAAGATGTTAAACCACAGTCACATATCTTAGCTTTTAAGTGAAGGAAAATTATATTCCTTTTCAAACTTTTCTCCTTTCTTTTTTTCTTACACCAGTCCTTACTATCTTGCATCTTATCACACAACTCTTGTCTCAGCTAGTTCTCTATGCTTTCTCTATCTGTTCCTTCCCCTCTACAAAATCACATTAATTTTCAGAGCTATGACTGCAGCAATGTCTCACACCTCTCTCTGATGGCCCTTCTCCAGTTATCCACTTGCTCTGGAGCAAATGCTGGGGCTCACTACAAAAAGAATCATCTGGTGCATGTTAAATGAGCTTCGATAATGAGAATATAAGTTTTACCCATACTGGATTCTTCTAGCCATAAAAGTGTAACAGAAAGTGAACACCAGCTGCAGATTTTGTTCAGGACCTGCAGAGGATTGCATCTGCATCACTGACTGAAGCAGGAGTACTGCAGAGGTTTGCTTCCTTTGGCCTGTGTCAGGGCTGCTTTGTTTGGTGGGAGAAGGCAGCTCCAGCTTTGGTTGTGTAAGAGTAGGAGCACACCTGGACTGAGGGGCAGGGAGGCACCGCTGTGCCCTGCTGACTCCTTCAGTAGAGGACAGGGCTCTGAGCGCACCTTTGTAGGTACCTGTGCATGCTGGTGTGGGCTGCACTCAGGTCAGTGGTATTAACTACTGAGATTACTTAAAATTTGTGACAGCCAACATGGCTTCACTAAAGGCAAATTGTGCCTGACAAATTTGGTGGCCTTCTATGGTGGGGTTACAGTATTGGTGCAAAAGGGAAAAGCAACTGACATCAACTACCTGGACTTGTGCACAGCATTTGACACTGTCCTGCATGACATCCTTGTCTCTAAATTAGAGAGACATGGATTTGATGGATGGACCACTCGGTGGATAAGGAATTGGCTGGATGGTCACACTCAGAGTTGCGGTCAATGGCTCGATGTCCAAGTGGAGACCAGTGAGACAAGTGGCGTTCCTCAGGGGATGGTATTAGGACCAGTGCCGTTTAACATCTTTGTCAACAACACGGACAGTGGGATTGAGTGCACCCTCAGCAAGTTTGCCAACGACACCAAGCTGTGTGGTGCAGTCAACATACTGGAAGGGAGGGATGCCATCCAGAGGGACCTTGACAGGCTCATGAACTTCAACATGAGCAAGTGCAAGGTCCTGCACATGGGCTGGGGCAACCCCAAGCACAAATACAGGCTGGGCGGAGAATGGATTGAGAGCAGCCCTGAGGAGAAGGACATGGGGGTGTTGGTTGATGAGAAGCTCAGCATGACCCTGCAACGTGCACTTGCAGGCCAGAAAGCCAACTATATCCTGGGCTGCATCAGAAGAAGCATGGCCAGCAGGTCAAGGGAGGTGATTCTCCCCCTCTACTCCACTCTCGTGAGACCCCACCTGGAGTACTGCATTCAGCTCTGCGACCCCCAACATAAGAAGGACATGGACCTGTTGGAGCAAGTCCAGAGGAGGGCCACAAAGATGATCAGAGGGCACCTCTTCTGTGAAGACAGGCTGAGAGAGCTGGGGTTGTTCAGCCTGGAGAAGAGAAGGCTCTGGGGACACCTTACAGCAGCCTTCCAGTACCTGAAGGGGGCCTACAAGAAAGCTGGAGGGAGACTTTTTAGAAGGGCATGTAGTGATAGGACAAGGGGTAATGGCTTTAAACTGAAAGAGGGTAGATATAGATTAGATATAAGGAAGAAATTCTTCACTGTGAGGGTGGCGAGGCACTGGAACAGGTTGGCCAGAGAAGCCGTAGATCCCCCATCCCCGGAAGTGTCCAAGGCCAGGTTGGATGGGGCTTTGAGCAACCTGGTCTAGTGGAAGGTGTCCCAGCCCATGGCAATGGCGTTGGAACCAGGTGATCTTTAAGGTCCCTTCCAACCCAAACCATTCTACAATTCTAAGTGGATTTCTGCAAGTACATCATGAACCACACAGCACAGCACACAACTCTGCCTGCTGTCTTACACAGAAAAGAGTTAATAAAAACGATATGCATAGCACATTTCTCAGCGTTATGTGAGATAAGCAGCATGTCTGGCAGTAATTCAGTTTGAGCTTGTTATATTTCTAAATGTGTGTGTTTCTTGAGGTTTGGCTACCAAATGCTGTGCTCTAATTGTCATAGCTTCCTGGCATTCTCTAGCCCCTGCAAGATATATTCGCTGGATTTATTGTGATCTTTGCAGTAGTAGCAGCTGCTGATAGTCACCTAGATGCATTCATCAGGGCAGAGCTTCTTAACACTATTTCAATCATATATGCAGGAAAATCAGTACTAAGCATCCCCAAATCTCTCCAGTTCTTGCTTACATTAAGCCTTTGGTCATTCTGGTTACTGTGCTTTAAGGATATGCAAGTCAATTGCTTGTTAGCATTGAAAATGATAATTTGGCTCTACTATAAAACAAACTCAATCCTAACAAAAACAATAACCAAAAAAATCAAAATCACATTAAAGTAGTTACAGCAAATTTCCCAGGTAATGAAGAAGGTATGGTCCTTCATTTCCACCTCTATCATTAGTTACACATATTGAATTTTAAAATATTTTTCCATGATCATGGACTATATGCCCTGGGAAAACAAGTATCTGGGGGAGGGAGAGGAATTTGCCAAGGAACATTTCTCTAACAGTAGTTTTTTCATCCATTGATTTACAAGCCACTGATTTACAAGCTGTGAATGAATAGTAGCCTTCAAAAACAGGAAGCCATGCCATTGAGAAACCCTATAGCGTCAGGTGGAGCCTGGAGACAAGCCTGTCTGCTAGCAGGGAAATTCACTCCAGGAGCTCCCTGTAATCAGAGCTGTTAACCAGAAGGAAATGTCTTCAGTACTCTTACATGGCCCTTAATCAGATACTGACAGAGTCCCTTTGATCAATGCATTTTCAGAACGAGGGTAACTGCAGTTTACAGTATGTCTACACAGATTTCACAGCCAGTTCCCAATGTGCACAGTCAGAGGAATTACTCTGACTTCACCCTCTGCTCTCCTTTTCTTCTGCTGTCTCAGAAGACGGAGTCAAAGAGACTTAGAAATGAGCAACACATAGCACCATGGATGCTTAATAGCTTTGTCCGTCCCCTGCGCACGGCAGGGAGGCAACCTTCACTTGTGTGTCTCAGCATTTTACAGCCTTGGGGATAGGGCAGCAGGAGAGAAAACACACTTGGTCAGCTATTTTTGAAGGGTCGAGGCTGATGGGCAGCCAAGGCTGGAGAATCGGACTGAAAGAGTCTCGCACACAGTTTTCTGTGGTCTAAATAATATTGTAAGGAAAGTATTACTGGAGATTAAGACCCTGTGTCCTGGAAAGCTACCTCAGAGTGAATTACTTTAATCAACTACTGAGCATTAAATGTGTAATAACTTACAGACGAGTATTGCATGAAAACAGTTAGCTTCACCCAGAAATGCATAGTGCAAAATGCTACAGCGTTTGGTGTAAGAGGAGAAGCGAAGGCAGCTATCAACATTCCCTGTTCATCATTGCAGTGGCATTCTGCAACACCCCAGGACTAATTTCTTACCCTAAGAGTAATTTGGGAAACCTGAAAGGCTTGCATACTTTCACTGCCTGAGGAAAAGGCCTCTGTTTCTAATGAGCAGAAGATTACAACAAGAGGTTCCACACATTACAGAGGGAAAAGAGTGAAAGAACACGAGACTGGGGCCGGGGGGAAGATAGTTTTAGGTCCCTTTCCACTAAAAGAATGTGCTGCAAGCAGAGAGATCATCAAGAAAGACAGGAATATATTAATCAGGCAGTCATTCCCCATCCTCTTACATCACCTGGTAGTACCTTGGTACAGCAGGGGTCCAAAGCAGTGGGTGATCACACATAGCATATGCAGTGAACTGTGTAGCACATATGGTATATACATTGCAGAAACATAAGATAAAAGCTCACCTGCTGTTCTGTGGCTTTCTTAATAGAGTGCCTATGCACCACTAGGTGAATTAAGAGTAGAGTAGAAGCTTTAACTCTAGATTTCCTCACCTTTGTGTTAGAACGTTTTTCTTGTTTAATTTAAGTACTTATTAAGTCACTGAGGAAATGAAGGAAATTAAGAATATGTCGTCAAGACAGAGTGCAATTTAAATGGAGCAAAGGAGCCTTCTCAATTTTATACAACCTTATTACATAGTAAAAGATACCCCACAACATAAAACAGATATAGTAGATCTATTCCATAGCAGATGTACTCTGTAATAATAACAATAGCAGCAATAATTATATGCATAACCCCCCCCCCCCAAATGGTTCAAAAGGGTGAAAGAATACTAACACTGTTGTTCACAAACATGTCAAGGAATCAGATGAGAACAAAACTAGGATTCAAATGCCCTAAAAGGCTGCACACTTTCAACAATGGTGAAAAGAAAATATTAGAACACCTGAAGGAGAAATGGTGTTTCATTCTGAGTTTGATACTGTACTGTATGCAATGTAAACATATTTCATTAGGCATACAATTAGTTTGAATGATGACAGCACCCAAAAAACTCACAGCATTTTATGACTGAGATCCCACCTAGGGCTTACCCCTTTCTCCTTTGACTATAGAAGCAGAGAAGATAATAATATCACATCCCAGACTCATGCCACCTAATTTTTGGTGCCCCAGTTAACAAAATAGTCTATCAAAAACAAACGATAGCTCCATATCTTGATCTGGACCATATAGGAGACTAGAGATTGTGTTGGTTCTTATTTTTTGGTATTTTCCTGAAAGATTAACAATTTTCCTGGACTTCCTCCCCACCACCACCACCTACCATACAAGGCATATCGCATGGTCCTGGTTTTCTACTAAATAAATTTTAGGTTTTCCTTCGCACATAAAGTTGACTTATCACTGATCCACATGATGTTACTTGTAGTAAGAATGACCTTCTAAGAAACCGTTTCTCTCTTTAAGGCTAATTCTGCCATTCATTTACTGTGACCTTTTAATACAGAAATTCTCAGGAACAGTTTTCCAGTTTCATGCATTATTCCATGATACCTGAGGAACATCAACAGACCATAAGAACAGTTATCTGTTAATGTTTTCTATTCTCTAGTAAAGAATTTTTATCCTTGTTGTCAAGCATCATAGCCAAAATAATTGTTTTATGAGCTATCATAAGACGCAAAGTAATCCTATCCTTAAAACTGTATGTATTTTACATGCTCTCATTCATCCTTATATTCCCTCTGTTTAAGAACAAAAAAACAGTAGGATGGGATAAAGAGATTCAGCACATGCTTAAGGCAGCTGTGTTGTTGGTAAGTGACCCAACAAGTGTAATCCATCACCAGGAAGTTGCATCTTACAACTCTACACTGAATTATAGAGGTTCCTATCCCTCATGTTTTAAGAGGAGAGACCAGCTTTTGGAAACACAATTCTTGTTTTTGCCTCAATCTCTCCCACACCCTCCCTCCCTGTTGAATTTTCAAACCACTGCAGGGCTCGTGGCACCCACCTCAGCACATTTGGCCACCAGGAGCAGAGCCAGGTGGCCAGGCAGCCCCCACGAGCCCAGCACTGACCTGTGGTGGGCAAATGTTCAGAATTAAGTGGTGCTCGGCAGGACTAGGAGGCTACCGCACACTGGGTAGGAGCAATAAAATCCAGAACTTCAACCCATTGTGAGACTCTTGCTTCAGTATTTTTGTTCTTACTCCTGATCTTATGTTAAAACTTTTCATAAAATGAAAAGCTGAAAAAAATTAAAGCTTTTCCTTTCCCCAACATTTGTGCTTATCCCTTTCACAGAGAAGCATGCTCTTTCATCTTATCACTATGGTTTTTTTGTCTTGTCTGTAGTATGGACAAGAACTTCAAGGCTGCATGACCATTTCGGGGAGAATTGAGACCAATGCATCACCTAAAGAAAGCTTACACTTGCAGCCTGACATCTTTCCTCCCTATGTCCATTTTAAAATCCTTTATTTCAGCAAATCATCTTTTTGCAGCACAGAGGAAACCAACCCAAAATGTGGAGAGGGAAGCTTTTATTCACATCCTTAGGTAGCTGGGTTTCTCCTTGATAGCCAAACACAGCTGATAAAAATTGAAACAAAAAAAGAACAACATTAATGAGCCCTAATATGGCTTCAGTGAGTTTGGTTAGCCTAGAGCTTTGTGCCTGTTCTGACAGACCTCAAGTGTCTTGAGGAGACAGCAAAGCACGGAAATGGAAATCCTTCTTAGTGTTATATGACAGATGTCAGATGTTAGGATGTTGTTGTTCTTGTGGATGTTTATACATATACATTTTTAAAGCAGAACATAAACAAACAAGTGAAACCACTGTGTAAGTCTAAATACAAGAGCAACCTTGTGTGCTAGCCCATAGATTGAAAGCAGATGTAGGACTTTGTAATTAGGCCTGATTCAAGCTGCCTGAAGTGCATAAAAGCAGTTGTTTTGGAAATGAAGGGAGGGACTAGGGTAATGTAAACACAATTTATCTTTTTGCTGCACATGGCAACAGATTAAAGCAAATGCAAGCAAATTAATCATGGGGCAAACCCCAAAATCTTCAGGGAGGGCACTTACGCACTGTCATCCTTCAAAAATGAAATGTTTAAATGTTACTGTTTCAGAGCTTATATTCTGATTTTTCAGATCTGCAACCTGATCTAAAAGCTGAACTATTTTAGGAAGTTCTATATTTATTGAACACATGCCTCTAAAAATGCATAATTAAAGTGACTGTGAATTCATCAGGAAGAAATTACTGATAGCTGCCTGATCTGGTCAATGGGACATCTGCTTCACAGCATTTGGATCAAGACCTTGCGCTTGGCAAAGATTGAATGCTAGCAAGGGCTTTTCCAGATGGATGACACCGATACAAAATGATGCTTGGAAGTAGTCACTGTAGATGTATCATATCATTTTATAAAAGTTTCTGCTGGTTTTTGCTCCACAGAGAATTGAAACACTTTCCACTCTTTACCCAAAGAATTGAAGTATGACTGCATATCAGCAGTACACAGAATTCATAGGTTGCTCTGATATCCTTTCAAGGTGAATTGGACCCTCTGAATGTTGGATCTAATTATTAAGACTCCTTTGACATCCCCACCTGAACGTGGAATTCCTTTGTTTATCTTGCTGCAGCCTACTAGATGCTGTCAATCACACACAGTACACAAACACATTCTATTAAACTTAATGAAAATGTTACATTAAACACTGAAGCCATGTAGGATAACAATCCATTACTCACAGTATTACCACACAGATGAAAAAAATCCAATTTTTTCTTTGATAAATAAGATCTGATGTTTATTAACTGCCCGTAGCTATACTAAGGACATCAGCATAATAAACATTCACTGTTCTTAATCTTTATTCGCCATTCTCATCACATAACTCAAAATGTTGTCATTATGTGGAAGCAAGATTTTAGTGAAGTAATTCCAAAAGCCGAAGCATCGCAAAAGACCTGCACTCCTCTAGGATTAAACACATGCATTCCCACCATACCTACTTTCATAACAGCAGTATTATGCCTCTTTGTCTCCAATTTTGCTCCTACTCAGTACATGAAAAGCAGACTAGAATAGTGCTAGGCTATTGCTTGGTACAAATTGAGTCACCTTATGTGGCCACGATGTATGCAAACACAATATTCCAGGTTTCTACCCCAAGCACCAGTGAAGAAGCAAGGAGGGTCTCGAAGCCCCCTCAGCACAGCAGCATCGTATCACCAGGCCTCAGCTCCAAAGTCTGCCAACAGTTTTTTATGTAACCTCAAGCAGGTCACTGAAGTATTCTTATTTTAAGGGCATTACCCTAACAGGCCTTCCAAGAAGTTTAAATACCCATCTTCCATTTTTTAAAGTAGTTGCAAGGCCATACAAGTTTCTAGTAGTAAATAAAATTTAAACTCCCTGTCCCCAGAGTACATATGAAAAATAAAATAAGGCAAATAGATAGAATTGCTCTTTCTCCCCCCCTGCCCTGAGTTTTGTCACTTTTGTCTGGGATCTAGCTGCTTTAGAGCACAGACCACATATCCTTATGTACAGTCATTTTTGGGAGAAGGCTCCTTGAGTGGAACCTCCAAGAACGAACCATACAAATATTCCTTTTCTGTGACACGCATGCTGTTCTTGGCATCCTGCACCATGAAACAGAGCAGGGATTCTTGCTGGGGCCACAGACACAAAGAGTTTGGACAAAACAGAAAAAGGCTGAAGAGCCCCATATCTAAAGCTAGCTTTCCTATAACATCACTAGTAATTATTTTTACTGATGTGGTTTAGGGGTTTTTTTTATTTGGCTGAATATTGTAGGGTGTATATAGTATCAGGCTGAAAGGAAATACATAAAAGCACTTGCATCATGCCAGAGTGGCAGAATGCATTTTTTTTTCCTTTGGTTGCTACATTTAAGATGTGTTAACATCAGATTGTTGCCCTGCAAAGGGAGATGAGATATTACATTTTTTTAATGTCTCAGAAATTTACATGTTCCATATTAATAAAAAGAAAGATATCACAAGAGCTTCAGTGCCATTCCATTAGAATTTTAAAACAGAATAATGAGCTAAATATCGCCTTCATTTCAGATAATTAGGGGCTTGAATGCACTTTAAACATTAGTTATTGGTGTAGCTTTAGCCTGAATGATACAGTAGAGCATATGCCAGTAAAAGTAAATCTCACAGAAGGAGGAAGCACTGAGAAGGGAGCTTTGGGGTGGTTTCCTTGAGGTGAGGGCGGCAGGAACAAGCAGCATGTGGCTGGCTGACTTGCACGGGCTCCTTCTGCAGTCATCATCAACCCTTAACTAACTTTGGCTTCTGAACTACTTACATACTGATTCACAGAAAGCCTATGGATAGCACTACTCACAGAGAAGAGTTTTGCATTGAGGTTGCTTTTTAGTGTTGTGGGAGGTTTTTGGGGGGCTTAGAGTTGGGGGTTTTTTTTAATGGCTTTTCCTGTTTGATCACCAAGTCTGAGGCAGCAGAGGCAGTAAAGGCAGAGAACTCTAACCCACCACAGTACTAAGGGCTTTGTGCTCCCCACAGGGAAAGAGATTACTGCAGCCTCAGAGGCAGTGAAGCCAAAAGCACAACAGCTCAAGCTGATAAAGAAAACCATACAGGAAATCAAACTCAGAGGTTGAAAAAAAAAAATATATATATACACACACATGGAGTGTTGTTTGTTTTGAATGCAGTGACATTAAATTCCAATTTAAAGGCAATTCAGGAGTCACTGCAACCATTTCAAAGCAGTCAGCCTAGTGGTTTATGAAAACAAGATGAATGCCCCCTCAAAGCAGGGATCCTTCCTCGCCCCCCCCCCACACACACTTTGGAGCACACAACCCTAGAATGACTTTTTAAGGGAAATTCAGTGCCTTGTGTCACCTTTGAGAGGCTCTGCCCTCAGCTTAGAGGAACCCCTATGCCTGCAGTGAGGAGATCCCTTTGCTGGCGAGGAGGGCCCAAGCAGCAAGCCATTTCCTCCAGGGTTTCACAGCAACATCCTCACCACCTCCTGTGAGCAACTCTGGCCACGCTTACTGGCAGAAGCAGCAGAGCTCAGTACATCTACTCAGTATAATAATACCAGGGCCATAATGGCAGACAGTCATTTTCTTTCTTCTCCCCAGAGAACAAAAGTGAGGAAGGGAGAAAAAAAAAAATTCAGTGTCCCAAGTTTTGCTTTACTAACTTGTTTCCTTTTCACTGACATTTCACTTTCTCCAAGAGAAGCAGCCCTTGATTGAAAGCTTTTTATTTTTACTATTTTGCAACGCACAAGTACTTCTTACCTGAGAATAATGTGGTTATAAGGTTTTTAAGGTTATGCTAAACCAGTATCTAAACTATATTGAGTTTTCTTCCATATTCAAATACAAATTAATATTTTCCCAATTCGTATTTCTAGCTTTTTATCTAAAGGAGCGACTCCAGGCTGGGGATCCTGCACCGCCGGGGAGCGGTGGATACTCCAGAAGATGTCACTATTCTGCAGAGATCTTCCCAGCAGGCTGGGGAGCTCTGCAGCTAGCGAGCAGGTATCAGCACAGTTCAAGTCAATCAAAGGGTTTTCAGAATAGATCTCTAATTAAAGTTCAGCTACTCTGTGTTTGCTCTCTGTGAATACAGCTCTACCATCTAGGTAGGCCTTTTGTCTAATACAGAGTTAATTAATAATTGAATATCTAACATTAACTTTAGTCTCTGATCATTTCACAGTTGCTGAAATGTAAAGAAAGTTACCCTTAAGCTCCCCTTTCCCTCTCAGGATGCGTGCTCTTCTAATGTTTCAGTAACAACAAAAACTGCGGAGTAGGGTGGAGGAGGAGGGTTTCCAGACAAGGCAACAGACAGGTGCCTCCTCCGCTCCTTCAACCGCATAATCCTGGCAGGGGGAGACCTAAACCTCGAGGTTTAGAGAGAAGTCTAAACCTGTCCTCAGGTATTTCCCCCCCAGGATCAATTCTCATTGCAGTCAACCAATGGCCAGATTCAAAATGCCTGTTAGATCATCTTTCAAAAGAGCAAGGTGCACTAGAAAAAGAAAAGGATTTTCCTTCACAGAGCAAACCTGTAAGCTCCATAAGCTGAATGTAGTAACAGCTCTCAGGCACTCCTTTAGTATTATTTAGATAAAAATTCACACACATCACAAGATGGCTGCTTTATTATGAGTTTTGGGGGGTTTCTTTAGATCAAGACCATCTTTCTTGTTCTTATAGAATAAACCTCAGGAAAAAAAGAGAAGTCTTATAACAGGACATTGGGCTGCACAGCTGTTTCTGTAAAACTATTTGAGATTTTATTCTCTTTCTACTTTACCCGATTCTTGCCTTATGCATAAAGGACATTGCTTACAGCAAAAATGTTGCCAGTATCCCTTGCCTTGAAGGCTTATTTGCTCTTACTAGAAAAGCTACGGACCACTGGGCAATCACCTGAAGGCCTGATCAATTGTTCTTCCCCTAGCTGATTTTTCTCTCTGTCTATTAAAATATTTCAGGACTTGATCATTTATGAAAATCATTTTGCATCCCAACAAGTTTACCTTGCCGGGTCTCCCAGTCTCTGTAAGTATAAAACTCTCCATGTCCAGGGATCTGAGATCTTTTAAGGCACGTGTCGGCAAATAGCTTTCTATCTTCAAATACATAACTATAGAATATTTCCTCATTATGTCCACTCAACTGCCAGTAGAATGAACTCTTCATAAGTTTCATTGTGGCACATTAAAATAGTCCATGCCATGAGACAGTTCAAAACCAAATCAACACATTCTTAGTAATCGTTTCTGCTCAATGAAGAATTATTCTGTTGGCTGGTGTGGTCTTTCAGTGGGAGCCATGATAGTCTAAGGACATACAGAAGTACAGGAAAAGTTAAGCCAGCTGGATTGCCATCCTACAGCCTCCTCTAAAGCCCCCCTTAAATACAGACACCCAAGGTTTTGGGCAGACAACTCCCCATCCATAGATCCCATCAGCTGTTATTATATAGGATTAATTGAGATTTACTACATAGCACACAAAAAAAAAAAAAAAAAGAAAAGCTGGGATAAACAGAAGTATCAACTTTGTAAAGATCTCCCCTTACTGAAGTCTTTTTCTCATGTCCCCCCCGCCCCCCCCAATTTTATTAATTCAGCAAATCAAAAGTATCACTACATTTACAGAGGCAAAGGAATGAAAGTGGTTTCATGACAATAAAAGTAGTTGTAGCAGACACTTCAGGCGGCTTCCATCACCACATTGCTACCAGCGGCCAGTTTCCTGGGCACTCAATGCACTGCTACTGCCCTGCTTCTACTCCAAAGAAAAAAGGAAAAAATAAAAAACCCCACAAACCCCAAACAACATACCCAAACCCAACACACTGAAGCATTCTCTTTTGCTGGGAGCAATTCAAGGCACACAGTAAAGATGGTTTTCCATTTCTCCTTCGTTCAGAGTTAATAAAAAGCTGAGCAGCCATGGATGACGAGATGTTACTGAAACCCACAGAAATGTAAAAGGTTTTAAAATTGAAACTGTTGGCCTTTAAGTGGCCATGCTGCTTTTAATCTAACAGCACTGAGTGACAAATGATAGCACGAGGTGGAAAGGAATGGCCCCCCTGCAGAGCCTTCCTCTTTAGTAAGTTTTTAGTGTGCTTACTAATCAAATATGAAAATAAGCATGCCATCAGCAGCATCTTTTAGTTTATGAAGGGACTTGAAATAAAACCTCACATACTTCTCATGCAGTTGAATTAGAAATTAATGAAAGGTTTTCCATCTGGAAATTATCATTTGGTGTAAACTTCTTTCTTTCTTCTTTCTTTTTATCAGAAGACCAAATATCAAAGTGTAAACAAGGGATTTTGGAAGTCTTTAACAAGCTATAGCATAGTCAAAGCTGAAAATGCTGTGTAAACTATGGCATAAAGAAGATCCTCAACTTTATCAAGGTACCACTCTCTAGCTCTAGTGCTTTTTGCAAGATTTGTTTTCCTCAGTGCTTCTCTTACTGCCCACTGAATCCCATAAGACTTATCCTCAGCCTCCTATTCTCTTCTTGCCATTTTTACTAGATCTTATTTACTCCTGTGGTTTATCATCACATTCTGGTGACAATAACTGTGCCCTCCTACTTCTGACCCAGCTCCAAGCTTATGCTCAAGACTCCCATTTCTCAGCCTCTATGTTCTGCCATCTAATGATTTTTGACTTTGAATTAACCATTCAGCTCATCACATTGTCCTACAACTTAAATGTTGTGCGAGTTCAATTTCTAAACATGAGTAGTATCTGGTAACCATAACTACAAAACGGTGTTAAACAAAGTTTATGCAACCAAGCAAAACATGGTTTGCAGGGGACAGCAACTTTTATCTCACTCCTCTCAGTAGGAGGCTTCTTCAGACACTGAAAGTTCATTTACATCAGCATTGAAACTTGCTCATAACAGAGCAATTTTGGGGTACTCCAAAAACTTGAGCCTATATTAGATTATGCTGATGCAGGCAATGTGGTATTTCATTGATGAGTCAACTGATTCAAAGTTGTTCCTGCAGAAGAGCAGGTGGTGCACCTTGGCTTCTCCATGGGAGAGCTGGCCTCTTCATTTTGGTGAGAGGGGACAGTGTAGCTGCCGGGCCAGAAGAAATGTGTGGGGGCTCAGATGCAGCAAGCCCTTCTCACATGCTGCCAGGGCAGGACCCCAAAGCACCCCAGCTCAAGGAGATGCCACACCTGCCCCATCACATCCAGAAGGAGGACAAAAACAATGCAGGGCAATTCCCAACACACAGGGGTCCGGGCGCCACAGTAGGACAGAAGGAGAAGTATTCATCGCCCTGCTCCACTAAGCATTGCCTTTGGCCACACGCATGATCCTAATGTATGATAAATTGTACTGTCTCAGAGGACGACATGCAGCTCTTTGTCTCTGAGTACAAGTTCCAAGTATTTCATGCGCTGCTTCTGTTATGCAAAGGGTAAGTCAAAGCTCTGATTTATGTGAGGCTACAGCCACTGCTTTGCTTAGTGAGGGGTTTTTTGGTGTGTGTTTTAGACTTCATGTGCACATCCTGTGCACAGGACAAGCACAAAGGTGGTGACATTCAAAGGAGCATAAAGGACTTGCACTCATCTGTCATTCAGTGACAGCAGAGCTTGGACACTTGGCTTCTGCACAGCTCTACCTAAGCAGCTGTAACTTAATAAGTAGGTAGGTAGGCTATTTGGAACCCCATGAACCTAGTGTAAATACATAACAGTAACAGAGAAAAGCTAGGGACATAGATGGAAAAAAAAAATGTATTTGTCAGTTCAGCTGACAAATTCAAGAAGCTACTGCTATTTTCTACCTTGATTTATTCAGAGGAAGAAAAAAAGAGCACGCAGATTTAAATAACTGAATTTGCACAATTCACACTAAAGGAAAATCCAGCTCTTCAATGGCAAAGGCTCAGCAGTGTTCATCCTAAGTCACAGGTACACAAAGGCGACACGGACATAGACCAGACCTGGCACACTCCAGGACATATCTCTGGCAATATTTTCATTGCTGGAGCCAAGCCTCATCCTACCAATGCTATTGAACAAAAGCTTTCATCAGAAGTCATGTTTTACATCCTCAAAAAAAAAAAAAATTGGCTGTGATGGACTCCACCTTTACGTAATCAACAGACACTCCTAAGGGGTTTATTTTCTAGAGCCCAGTTTCCTAGTCCCTGCTGAAATTCTGGTAATGGAAATTTGACATGCAGAACCTGAAACACCCAAAGCCACTGGTCTTATTAATTAAGGGCATCCTGCCTTCAAATTTCTTCCAAAAGTCAGTTTTTCCTTTAGCTCCTCCAGACATCCCTTGAATTACTGTTTCAGCCGCTTCAACTTCAGCTCTGCACCGCCTTTACCAGAACTGCGGGAGTACGTCTATACGGCAAGGCTAAAAAAAGAAAGCCTAAATCTTTCACTAAAGCTCACAAGGTTCAGTTAAATGAGAAACAGTCAAAACTCTCATCAGCAGAGCCTAATTAGCATAGATGTGGCCCTCTGTCCCACCCTGCATAATCAGCAGTGAAACATGCAAAAACAAGAGGAAGAAAGGATGGGCTGGAGACAGAGGTGACCGTCTTAAACAACTGTATAATCATTCATAACCTTGATTCACATATATAGTAAATACATCCTCTTCCTTTTCATCAGCGTGTGTTGACACCTATGGTAATTACTCCCAGAAAGTTAACTCTCTGAGGCAATATTTCTATCCTGCTTAATTGCACAAGTACCAACTTGCAGTCTATCGGTACTGATGAGCAGTGACATCCTCCTGTCAGCCAATTAATTTGTTGGCAGAAAATGCCACAGACACTTTCTTCTCTATCTTTCAAAGCCTCTCATGCAAACGAGGCAGAGTAATTAGCACTGACCTTTGGCTAATGCTGGTTGCCAATCAGTGGTGCTTCCCTACTCAGCTGTTGCATTTATATAGCCCCATTTAACAACCAGGAGTACAAAATACACACACAGTGCTCACAGCAGGCAAACGGCAGCACTCACAATCTGGTCATCATCAGGCTTTAGGACGTTTCCCCAGTACTGCTAGGGACTGCTATTGCAAGTGCCCAGAAGGAACAAAATTTCATGATGCTCCACACCTCATAGGATTAAAATCAAATTTTAGACTAAAATCCAAAGAAAACCACAAACAGAAAACAAAATAAGCTTGACAGGCAGTTTTCATTCAGAAAACTTTCACTAAAAAAAAAAAAAAAGCAGGCAACCGGGCAGTTGCAGAAAGTGTGGGCAAACTGAAATATTACAGTCTGGTCTGGCAATGGGTCTTGCTGGTCTGAGACAACCTTATGGAAAAGGTTATTTGAAGCTTCAAAACACTAAGGTTCAACAGCTAAAAGTGACCACAAAATGCTCCATTACCATTTTGAGTATTTACTTCCCCAGGACATGGAAGGACGCAGGGAGCTGGCCAGATGAGGTACTCTGTCCATCCCCCTAGCGAGCGATCTCCCTAAACCTCCAGAGCTTATTCTCAGCTCCCCTGCTCCAGTCAAATTGGTTACAGTCTCGTTCACTGTCAAGCGAATCCAACAGAAGATAAATCACCCTGCGTTAATCTTTCACAGCCTACATATAATACAAAAGAGCAGTAACTTGACACTTTAATCATGGTACTGTTACAAGCTGCTGTTCCTCACCACGCTGCGAGTGCCTCCCACACTTGGGCCCGTTGTCGTGAGCTGCCCCACAGCTGTCACGGAGTGAAAAATGCCACCTCTGCCTGTTTGAAAGCATGAAGATTAATATAGAAGTCAATGGAAGTTGCTGGTGCCTACCAGGACAGAGGAGGAAGCAAATGCTCCTGGAGCTCAGGTATCCAAGCATCCCCCCACCAAAGGGTTTCGGCTTGCTCTGAAGATGCAGAAGGGCTGCCATGGGGGTTGCCATGATGGCATTCAGGAGCTAAAGGCTGTCTTCTCCATACACCCGAAATACATACCCAATAGGCTCTCTCTCTAGTTCTGACAAAGCTCATTCTGACTCCAAATTAAAACAAAATTTGACCCTAGAAAGCCATTTGCCAACAGGACACCTTTCTACCTCCCACATCCATGGGGTTAAGCAATTGCATAAACTCTCTGGTGTTTTCAGCATCTCCAATTAGTCCAATGTAGCAAAAGCCTTTGCCCAGTAACATACACTGTCTTTTCATGGATGGAGATAGAGAAAAGAGGTCCTTCAGAAACCCATAACTAATGAACTAAGTCACAAGAAAATATGTACCTAATTATCTGCCAGTGGTTTACACTTTAAAGAAGCTACCTTCGCCTCCACAAGAGCAGCTATGTGTTTTGAAATCTGGGGATACCAGGCTGCAGCACATCCATGGGTAACCTTTACTTGGGGAGGAGGGAAAGGAAGATTTATATTATCCTTATTATTTAATTGCAAGCGAGGCCACATTCCTGTAGAAGATGAGTCCTGCCCAAAGCATTTCTATTAGCCAACAGGGCAGACATACAGGCTATATCTAGAAGTAAAACCGAGACAAATTCTTTAAGTCACGCACATTTCTTTCTGAATTCCTTCATGGAGCAAGTTGTTCCCTTTGGACCAGACTAAATATTCTTGGAGAACTTTTCTTTAGGAGGTCCTGAGCCAACAGCTTCCTCTGAAGCCAGGGAAAGCTGCAGTTTCTCAACACCTTCAACTACCAGGCAAGCTTGTAGATATACACATATGCGTGGATCATATATACATAACACACAGGGAGCTGCAGGGAGGTATTTGAAACAGAGTAGCCTTTCTTATTTACTTTACAATCAGCATGGGACACAACAAATTAACCGAACTAATCAGCTAATAGAGAGCATTAACTCTTTCAAAATCTAGATGATGTGGTTCCTGGATTTGGGAATTGATACCAGACAGTCTTTAGTCACTGTGTTGCTGATTATGCCCAATTATGGCAAAGAAAAAGGAGTCTGAAACATTTGGGCTGGAGCAGAGAGAGAAGCGTAATTCGTGCCTTATGTTAGGCAGATCCTCTTCACTATTAGAACATTATTCAATTATTCACAATCTATTTACCGTCAAGGAGACAATCCAGCCATGTGCTCTGTAATATTTACCATTTCGCCAAGCTGTCTGATGCTAACACGTTCTATTAATATGGTACCAAGGGGCGATGCTGAGCGAAACTGCACTGGAGTGGTTCAAATCACATTCAGCTCACAGACAATTTGTCAAGGTGGGAGGTTGAGTTTCAAGCCTGGAATGTAATTCAATTCAGTGTCCTGACAAGAGGTGGTATTAGTGCCTTCTGCACACAGGGTAAGCGATACTCCAAAAGACTTCAACAGACCAGCAGCGCAATTATCCTACACGTCCTCCACAAAGAATGCCTTCTGTGTTTTAGCACCACAAAACTGCTCTTTCTTTTTGCTGAGATAATTAACTGTGTGATCTTTTTGCTTATCGCTGTGTCTGGCATCCATAGTTCTGACACATACATGACATTCAGCATAAAACAGGAAAACACTCCCTGCTTACAGGAGGGATTTGGGCAAAGTGTTGCTTTAAAGGAACTTGTGTCACCACTTTGCCACTACATTCACCTCTTTCCCCTAACACCCAGTTAAAAAAAAGAAAAAAAAGTCGTCAACCTATATCAACTTACAAAAGACAACTTCTAATTCAACAAAAGGTTTGCAGCTACCAGGCAGCTGCAAAGTAGGCTGAGACCATCACTCTCCATGCTGAGTATAATAGCTAAGATGCCTCTAATCCCTCACCTGTCCTTAAGCATAAAATTCCTTCCCTCCCTCCCCCCTCCCATCATATACATCTTTTATTTAGGAAACATCTTTGTAGTATTTTAGCCCAGCAACTACCTGCCCAGGAAAGGGTGGCAAGAGGAAGCCTGGAAGGGAAGGAGGGAAGGCAGTTCTATTTCCACCATGCAAATAATATGTGTTAAAGGACTCATACCATAAAGGGATACAGCCATCATACCTGTAAACCTTATGGATTATAATGTATTTCATAAAAGCAAAAACCATCAGGTCTAGGTAACACTAAGAAGAGTCAAGCATCCATGCTAAGGCATATCTAGTTCAGGGCTTACAGGGGCACAGCAAGTCTAATGAAAGCAAATTTAAATCTCCCTACCCTCAACAGTTCAGGAAGCAAAATATTACAAGGATTGAGCTAGAAAGAGAGGGTCAGTGAGACACAGGAGGGAAAGAGAGACGCAGGAAAGCACGGATTTCTTGGCCGCCCTCCTGGGGCTGCAAGGATGGACAGCAGGTCCACAGCTCTGTGCCCCCATGCCCATACCAGCTCTGGGCGACAGGGGAGACCATTTCCCAGAGCCACCGCTCCCCCTCACAGCACAACAGCAGGCTCTGCACCGACACGTGGCTGCCCACTGCCTCCCAAGGCAGCAGCAAGACAGGGCTGGGAGATTCGTGCTGGGGAGCAGGGCAGCAAAGCAGAGACCCTAAAGCAGCAGGGGACAGAGGGGTAACAAGAGCAGGGGAAGCCCATGTTCAGCAAAAAAAGGGAGGGGGGAAAAAGTGTGAGATGCTGCTTTCTGCACTGTTTCATATTTAAGTCTGACATAGAGTCACTGCCACAAATGCAGAACATAATTTTATCAGCATTCCCATAGCATGGCACAAGACTTATGCTAGAAGCAGGAGGGGTCTCCAAGTGCCTTGACCAGACCCTAAGAAAGGCTACATGGGGATTTTTAAATCCCGATCAAAGCCCCAGTTCCTAGCAACCATAGCACTTACTGGGCATTAAACCACATGATGAGGACCAGCCATCACAAGCTTTAACATGCACGTGTCCACACTGTTTCCTTCAAGCAAGCATGCCAAACACAGCAACGAGCCTTTCCCTCTCCAACAGTAGATGCTACTAAAACATCAACTATAATAACTTTTTTCTAAGTATACATACACGCAGCAGGCAGAGAGCAGGGCAGATCAGGACCACAGGGATCCACAGACAAGCATGCTGCCTGCCCAGGCAGGCAGGGACATGCGAGAGCAGGGGCACAAAGGAGGGCAGCCACCACTCCTGGTTTCAAGCCAGCAGCTTTCACTTCTCAAGTTGCAAGGAAATCTCTGCATCACCCCAAGGCAAGGGCAGGCACAGCAGAGCTCCCAGCTCATGCAGTATCCCAAGGTCACAGGGCCAGGCACCCACACCCAGGGGCTCCCCATGGAGATGGTTCCCTCCCATATCTCAGGGGCTTCCAGCTCACCTGCAGCACAGCAGCCATATCAGGACCACCCCCTCCTCAGCAGCCACATCACATCCTCTCAAGCCAAATTTTAACCTGTGATAGCCTGCAAACTAGCCCATACCATCTGCCACAACACAGCTCTAGGTTCACCTCACATTTGAGAGCACCAACTAGGAAAATATCAGGGGTTATTTTACCTTTTGTCAGCCAGCAGAGAGCAGCCCTCAGGAAGCTGTGGTGTGCTTGGGCATCAGTGGGAGCCAGACACACCTGCCCCACATTGCTTTAAGTATACACAGCTGTGACAGGGGAACCTCCATTTACACCCATGCAAAGAAGCTGCCTTCAGATTACATAGTATTTTAAACAGGTGCTGAGGACTATACATGATAAAAAGCCATAAAAAATGGGCCCATTAACCCCAGGGGTGATTTTTTTTTTTCTTTATAACTGTTTTTAATTGATTCTGCAGGATAGAAAGCCAGAGTAACCTATTAATTCCAATATAAGTTTTTCCCTGAGTAAAAGTTTGGACTGGATTTACTTTTATCCAAATCTGTCCCTTGTGTAATTCTGTGGAAGACAATCAAGTTACAGCATGGGAAAATATACACTTTTATATCTAAATGCAAGCTCTCTTTATTATTCACTGCAGATGGATGCAGGTGTAGGTAGTGGCTACCGATACCATTTAAAAGCTCAGCTACATAGCTTCACCTAAAGATATGTGGATGCTAAAAGGAAAAGGTTGAAGCTGCACAGGTCAAATGTTAAGCTCATAACAACAGAAACAGAGGTTGCCGTGACAGTAGGGCAAATTCCTGGTTGCTTGGGTCTCCAGCATTTCTCCCTGAAGACCACGGGGTCCATGACAAGGGACTCCCGAGCACTTCATGCACCAGGAATATCCATCTAGATGACTGGGAGATGCGTTTTGGGCCCCTGGGCATATGACATATTTCTCTCTCACATGTCAGTACATGAAACCACTCCTTCTGTATCGGATGATCATTTCCTAAGCATTTTCTGGAAGGACGTAAATCCCTTAACCGCCTTGGAATAAATCTGCAAGTCATTAGGCATCTCGAGGGGACACGGGGCTCCAGCTGTGCCAGGCTGGAAGGCAGTGCTCCTTCCAGGCTTGGAATAGCAAGAAAGGGGACAGGCATCTGTCTACTTAAGCCTCAAAAACCAAGACACAAGCACAATACAATTCGATCATCTTCCATTTTTGTTTTTGTTTGGCTGCAGCCCAGTTAATTTTGATTTGATTTGTTGGAGCTTTTTCACTCATCAGCTACTGGGAATTAAACCAAAGGGAAGGCCTTATGCATTTGATCAACCCACCCACACAGTTTTGTAAACATCCAATGAATCTACATGTGGTATCACTCAGTTAATAAATAGAAGCTCATGCTTTCACCATCCCTGTCACTGTGCAGTGTCCTGAAAGGTGGTGTAGTGCACCAGCTCCTTGCAGACAAGAAACAGGATGCTGGTTTTCACTGAGAAACTGCAGCTAATGTAGAATTGGAGTTCAAGACAGCAGAGATCCAAAATAGGCATTTCACAACACCTCCAGAGGCACATGCCGAGCATGCTGCAGAAGATGCAGCAGTGTTTCTGGTGGGCTTCCACACACTTCTCTGTTTCAGAGGCCGCTTTCCACCCCAGAGCCACTGCACCGTAAAGGAGTCATGCCCTCTTTGTCAGCCCTCTTTTGCCTCTTTCGAGGGTGCTGCCCAGCCCTTTGGCTTTAGTGGTGGATGTGCCCTCCAGCTGCATATCCTGCAGTGCACTGGGCACCACTTGGCTCTACTCAAAGGACAACTTCTGCTTTCTGTCCATGGCCATAAGACAGGTGGCCTCCTTCCATTGTAACAACCACTTCACCTTAGCTGGTTGGCAACTTTCGGGCTTTGGAGATGCCATCACCCCTAATTTGCACATGTTTTGAACTGCTGCTTTGACATCAGCTATTTATAATGGTGGTCAACGATCGTACACTAAGAAAATTAGTACATATCTGAGGTGTGAGTGATGTACGTTGATGCCATTCAACGCATCGGATTTTCTCTGATGATAACTGCCAGTGAGAGTATCACATACTTTGTAAGACTGTATGCACTAAAGAGGTCCTGTTTCTAACTGTGGGAAAAAAAAAATCCAAACACATGGTGTATTTTTAACTCCCTGGGTTGCTGTTGTGATGTCTAAATTATCATTAAAATCTACTCTGAGTTCCCAGATGCAGCCAGAGGCATGTGTTTCAAAACAGGACAACCAGACTGACTCAAACACTTTCTGTTTTTCTGTTTTTTCAGAGATATTTTTTTTTTACTAAACATTTTTTTTCATGCAAATGTCAGAAGTTCACAGAAATAGGTAGTTTCTCCAGTGCAGGCTGGAGGAATTAGTCCTGCAAACAGATGTGGATTAAGCCAGGCTAGGGGACTGAGTTAAGTTCTAGGGGTACACAGCGAGGTACAGAGCCCAACATTACACCACTATAATGAGATTATAATGGGTATTGCAACTACTTGGTTTTGAAGGATGATGTCTTTCAGCTCAGTGAAGGGCTAAGAGTAAATACAAACCAACTACTCTCTCGCCTATCTTGAGACTTAGGATTTGGAAAATGCTGGTAGCAAAGAACCCATCATCGCCTCTTTTTTAAAGTGTTGTCCCTTTTCCTGTCACCCCTGTGAAAAAGAAGGTATATTATGAGTACATGGAGCCAATGATTTGAAGCTTTAATGGCTATCATCCTCTCCCTTAATTAATTCAAGAAAAAGAAAGGTTACGGTGAGTGGGGAGGTGAAAAGTCTTCTCAAGCCACAAGACTCTTTCTTCAGGCTTTTGGTCATCACTGATACACACTGTAATGACACAGGTCCTCATAAGGCTATGTTAAATGATCTTTAACAGGCTGTTCTTTAAACACAAATTCAGCAAAAACCAATGCACTCAGCAAACAGTGTAAAATACAGTGTTTTTCCAGTACCTGAAGAAATGCATGCAAAATTATTAGAGGTGCAAAAACATTTATTTCCACTTACAGAGCGAAAACTTGCCAACAAAATCTAGTTGTTTGATTGATTTTAGTTTTTATTAAGTTATCCAGGCCTGCTACAGCCATAGTCTCCATGTTAAAATCTACTGCAATTTAATTTATTAAACATTAAAAAAAATCATACAAGCAGATGCCATACTCTTAAATTTCTTGAAGCTACAATTGACTTGTAATAAAATCCCCCCAGTGCATTACAAAACAGGGCTGTCAAGTCATAACAGCTCTATTACAGCTTCTGCTTCAGTCTCTGCTAGTCTTTGTACAGACTGCCAAAATTTTCACCTACCCAAGGGAAGTTATATTCAACAACAGAGAAGAGGAAATTGTGCTCAGCTGAGTTGTTCTCTTGCTGAACAGATTGCACAGGTTGTTCTCTCGTTACTAAAATGGTGAAGGTGGAGGGCTGAGGGAAAGTGAGAGGAAAGCTACGGACTGACAAGCAGCAGGAGAGCAATGTGCAATTTTGGTTTTTCCCCCACTTTGCGACTCTCGTAGTATGTCAGTATTTTGTAACAATAACAATGCAAGGCAGAGCAGCCTGGTGGCAGAGGGACCGTACTGGGTGGGAATCAGCCCCGATTCAGGCATCAGCAATACTCATGTCCACTTGGGACACTTCCAGCAAGGTTTGTCTTCTGTCTGTGCTGGCATACCAGGGAAACAGGAACGACGATATTTGTATTTTAGTCCAAAGACTTTTCAAGAGTAGGGGTGGCTGTGTGACTGTGGGTGAATCATGCAGTCTGAAGCCAAAAAGAGCAAGAGGTTTTCTGCCTTGGCCCATCCCTCAGGTACACCAAATGGTTTCTGTGAAATCCCAGTCTATCGCTTTCCTAAAAGACTTCAGTGACACAAGTTTCCTAACTGTTTAGCTGATGATGATTTTGAAGCATAGCTAGTCTCAAAGTGAAAACTTCTGAATTATTCAACAGCTACACCCATTGTTGTATTTGTTTTCCTCTTTGTTGTGATTTAATCATTCCCACCCTCTGTATAAAGCTGACTTAAGGCACGTTAAGAAGTTTGAACAGAAGGAAAAAGATTCCAGTTGTTAAGTTACAAAGTAGGTCTGAGATCTTCCAAAATGCAATGACAAAACCAATGAGAACCAAAGCTACTGAGGTGTTTAACAAAATCTGTGCTGCTACCTTGGCTCTCCTCTGTTGCTGAGGCACAACAGCCGATATACATGGCAAATGAAATTTAATGAAATTCAAATCATGAGCATTTTCCTTAATAAAGTATTCTACCACCGTGCACTACTTTGCCTTGCCAAAAGTGACCGTGCCCCAGCAAGGACTGGGGAGCTGTTCCACCAGGTGCTGGTAATCCACAGGGAAGCCTGACAGCGAACTCCCAAGTTTGCAGCCTCAGTGAAGCCCTCTCCCTCGCTGCCACCACCTGCAGCTCCTGCTTTGGCCCCTTCTGCAGCTGGGAAGCAGGCTTGGAAATCCCAGCCCCAACAGTGAACTCGTGGCCTTCAGACAGATTCCCAGAGGCTGTGGCACTGCGGGGTGTGATGCCATGAACACAGTGGCTGGGACTGATAACCAACAAGCAGGAGCCCTCGCCTTCAGCTGAGCTGAACTCATGACATGCATTGGTGTGTCTGACCCAGGAAGATCAAAACAAAGAAAAAAAACACGCCAAATTTAATAGACCTTTTTTTTTTTCTTTCTTTCTTTCTTTCTTTTTTTACCTCTGAGGGTTGGATAAAGTGTGCATGGTCTAAAAAGAAAAATATGTGCACATTACTCTAAGCTTATAATGGTAGCAATAAGTCTCAGGGGTGTTTCTCTAAGTCGCAGTTGGACTTTTACAATATGCAGAACCCACTTTTAAGACATCTTATTCTACTTTCTCACAAATGTAAAGTGCTAGGCAATTATTGCAAGGTTGGAAATGCCACAACCCTTAAATGACACAAGAGTTGATATATTTTTCTTCCAAGAATCTTACACTCTTATGCTCGGCAGAGATTTATAAGGCACCGTTCCCATTCCACAGGCAAGACCCTGCATAGCATCTCTGGAGAGAGTGGTAACTTTAGCCCTGTGTCCACCCTCAGCTAAGGCTAAATGAAGGAAACAGGAATGCTTCCCGTGAGTCCTCTACTTCTGCCTCTGATTTTACTGAGCTTGGTATTTCAGGTACTCAACCAGACCTTTTTTTTCTCACCTTCCCATTGGAAAATTAATCAGTTCTTCACAAACCATAGGTGAAATTTCTGACAACTCTCCTGAGCTTTTTCAGATTCTTTTGTACTGGAAGATATAGTTTTTGTCTTCATAGTAGTGGCAATTGCTCCCTCAAGATATAGGGCTAACTTTTAGCCTAAAACATTAAGTGCATTTCGTATGTCTAGTGATCCAAGCCCATGCCATTTTTATTGGATAAATATTTAAGAAATTACAGTTTCAGTATCACATTAACTCAGACCATTTACACATGGCCAGCCCTATCATAGCAAACTCAATGTGTTTTTACAGTGTGACAAGAACAGTTACTTGGAGAAAGAAGTCATATTTTGATAAAACAATAGCATACAAGTAATCAGTTTTGAAAGTTTCCTTTTGGGCAAGCTGCTAAGACATTTTTGACCATTGACTCATTTGGCTCTGTGGCTGTTGAGTCAGGATACTGTATGGGCACCAAGGACACGGACTAAGAAAGTGTCTGATCTGGATTTCAGATTGCCTCAGTAAATTCAGAAAGATTAGGAGAAAAATTTCCAAGTTGATTGTTTCACTAATTTCTCACAAGATGGAAAACTTTTGTTCTGTTTTGGTTTGAACAGTATCCCCTCTTGTTGTGCAGTATCTGCTACAACCCAGGAGATTTTTCCTTTGAGAGCGGTGAAGTATTTCAACTGTAATTTTAGTGCTCCCCTAGCAGGCACTTATAACAAAAGACTATAGCCAAAATCATTATATGGTCTCATTAGGAGGCCATATAACAGCTAGTGAGTGCTTATACTAAAAGTTTTGGGCCAAGGAATGAATCCTGGGAGAGAGGATCCTGTAAAAAGGCACCTAACAGATACCAGTGAAAACGAGCATGTCATTGAAGCTGGTAGATTTGGGACGGGGCGAGGGGGAAGAAGGTGTTCTGCTTTTGGTGTTGCGCTTGCTGTAGTTAAAAACAGACTAGATACACACAATCAGACCCTTTTTTTTGCAGCTTTGCCCAAAATGCACTTCAGACTGAGAGTGCTTAAAAAACAAACAGCACTAGGTATAGTGGCAGCCAAAGAGAATAAGCTAAAGAGCTACTTGTAGCTAAAGAGCTATTTGTATCCATAATGCTCATATACTTTATGCCCAAAATACACAACTGAGACAACGGACCCAGGTCTATATAATGTAGACCTAGGTCACCATCTAGCACCAGGCAACTTTATCTTAAGCACTATTACTACGGAGGACCTGGGTAGCATGTGGGTGCTATTAAATATCTTTTCTCAGTACAAATTCATAGTTTAGCCAGCTATGGAACTCGTTCAGCAGAGGATATAGTGAATGGAAACCACAGGAGAAGGGAGAAAAAATACATTCTATTTTTGGATGTGAAGGCTAGCGAAGGTCTCTGACTTCTTCAGCCCTGTGCTTCAGGGTGTCTTCCTCCTCCTGGGGATGGGCCTGCTCACCTGGCCTGACTGCAGCATAGGCACCAGGACATTTAGAAAGCTGTCTTACAAGGTACAATGGTTGGCTGGTGCCAGGGAGAGAGGTTTACTTTGATTTGATCTCTCTGTTTTATTTTATATTATTTGACATTTTATTTTAAATTTGTTTGAAGGAATCTAATTATTTCTTTGGCTTAGTTACAGTTCTTTATATTGTCCATAGTGGGGAGGTGTTCACATATAGATTTTTGATGCCTTTGATATGCTTGTTTTTTCAAAAAAAATTATGGAACCTTATAAAAAGGGGGTAGCTTATATATGAGGAAGAGGTAAAAAGAGGTAGAAAAATAATTCCTCTGTGGGCCAGCTCCTTCTCTCCCCCAAAACCCACATGCACAATGACAGAATGAAAGTTGGGAACAGAGAGAAAGAAAAACGAATCAAGTAATGACAGAAGATTAAAAAAACCCAAAACACAAAAACCCCAAGAAAACATCTATATCTAAACCTCAGAAAGAGATTTTGTTTGTTCATATTGCTTCCTCTTTCCATTCGACTTCCTTGGCAGGTAGCCCAGCGCGCCATCAGTTAGAGGAAAGGAAGTTACACTATCACATTGTTGTAGGGATCAAATTTTATTGCTTTGCTATTACAATTAGGCAAGTATTAACTCAGTTAATGAGGCATAACTTTTTTAAAAAAAGATGTATATACAACTGGGGATTGTGGATTAGTCCTCCACTAAAGCCCCAAACAAAAACTTTATGAGAGTGAAGGAAAGAGATTAAAAATAGCAAAATAATAAAAGGTGATGCAACTTTAAAGGGGCATACTAAAAGCAGAGAATCATTACTGTTGATTAGCTGACAACCAGCCCGAGGGGAAGCTGCATGTTTTAGCAGTGACCAAACCCACTAGCAAGCACCCAGCTCCCTGGGCAAAAAGCCACCCAGATACCAAACAAAGGAGGGGGAGAACACCCAGGATACTGACTTTACCAGTCTGGGGGGGATACCTGTTCACTGTCCAAAAGATGAGCTTGAGAGGCACTACCCCCCTCAGTAACCTGGATTTTTGGTGGATCTTTGGTGTTGTGTTGAGGTTTTTTTTTATTATTTGCTTTTGGTTTTGTTTTAAGCATAATCTGTTTTTATTAAAATAATACCGTTCTGTAGCTAAAATTAGTATTCTACTACTCTAAATCCTAAACGGGAGGAAATGTCTACACTGAACATGATTTATGGGGAAAAAAATCACAGGCAAGCCTAAATGTCTGGTGGGACTCCACATAGTTAAACTTGTATGGCAAGAGATCAGAAATGGAAAGCGCAGCAAGGCAAGCAACTAACAGTGCAGCTTTTGAAATATTGCTTTGACTCTAAAATATTGCTTGTCATCTCCCATCCTAACTTTTGGGTTCTCCGGTAGGTTGGGCTATAAGACACAGTGGATGGGGACCCCCTCTCGCCAGCACAGGGAAGAGGTGGTCAGGACGATGCTTGGTGGGCATGGCAGGGGACGGCGGGTACCAAGGAAAGTCCGCAGGAGGAAGGGGTGCTTTGACACACAAAACTTTTGCGGTTTGAGCCTAATTTTGGGGCCTGTTGAACTGCATGAGGGAAGATGGGAGCTCTGAGAGTAATGAAAGTGAAAAGAGTTAACCACCCTGTGAAAATAAATCGCTTCAAGCTGTAAACTATACCCAAGGACTCATTTCTGCTGGGTGGGGAGGGGGGATGACAGGAAAATTAGCCTCAGAGATGCTTATTTGAACCCCTGGTCAGACTATGGCGTGAAGCTACTAAACCTCCATTTTCTTTTTCATTCAAACAAATTGTTGTTAGCATATATATTTTTTTTTCTGGCTTCATTTCAGCTCACGGCATTAAAATTAAATGTTATGCTCTGAGCTCATGCGAACGCAGAGACTAAACGCTTGGTTTCCATCCTTGCAGGCCTTGTGCCAGGAGGAGAAATCCAGCCTGTGGGGAGGGCTGGGATGGGGCCTGTGCAGCGTTTTGGGGCAAGGACCGCAGCCCTCCTAAGGTGGGTGTTGCTTTGGCTGAGGTGTTGAAGATGCAGTGCCTTCACAGCACGCACGGCTGCTCAGCAACGCGGAGGCACGTGTACTTTGCCAGCTGAGAAGCACCCTCAATGTATAGCTACAGCACAGTTTCTTCTGGGAAGGCTATGTAATATTCCTTAGAGTAGCAACTCACAGGCACCTTATATGCACAGGATGATGGTATCTATGGGTGCCTGAGACCTCACGTCTGGTGCTTTACTCCCAGAAGTGCTTTACTGTTGCTGAAACTGAAATTTCTGCTACAGTATTATGGCTTAGTGATGAATCAGTTCAGATAGAAGCTCAACATCTGCTTTCCTAAATCACCAAATATTAAGAATAAAAACCTCTGGTTATTTCACACTCTCTTGCAAACATACACTTTTGAAACGGTTGGAAACTAAACTCAGTATTAATTACAAATCCATGGTGGGTATATTCAAGTGGCTCACTTTACTGAAGAGATTTAAAAATTGAGCTTACTAATAACATTACGATAAACTGGATGGAAGAGGAGTGGAGATAAAGGATATTAACCCCCCTTATGTAGATAGCAGCAGAGTGAATTAAAAGATTTCTAACGATCCCAGACAGTGGATCTCAGCTACCTTCGTAGGATGCTTGACCTTACCATCCAACTTCAAAGTCATACAGTAGCGAAGAACCTCAGTTGTTCAATCTAATTAAAAACAAATAACAAAATTTGCTAACCAAACAGATGTTACTACATGCTTTTTTAATGGTGACTCTTCATAGTTGCTTGCTTGCAAAAATTCAAGACATAAGCTGAAAACCTGGGCACACAGTAAAAACATTTGCCCATATGTATTTTATTTTTATTTTACAATTAGGAATCCCAGGAGTCAGAACAAGTAATCGATGCATTCAGGTTTGCAGAGTCTTTGAGATTTACTATAGCAACTTAGGGGACTAGTCCAAGGATAGCCACTGGCTGTTCTTTTGGAGAAGTCATGGAGCCCAGGCAACTGGAGAAGAGCAAAGATCATCCTGACCTTTAAAAAGGGGAGAGAAGCAGAGCCAGGCAATTACAGACTAGGTATGCTAACCTCAAATACCCAGAAAGATATATATATATCACACAATACATTTCTAAGCAGCTGGAGGATTACAAGGTCTTAAGAAACTAACTAAGATTTGTCAAGAATAAACAAATCATGTCAAACTCGCCTAACTTATTTCTGTGACAGGATAATCTAAAAAGTAGTAGATGTGATTTATCTTGCCTTTAGTAAGACTTCTGGTGCTGTCCCACATGATCTTCTTGTGAGCTAACTGGGAAAATAGGGGCTATTATGAAATTATTGTAATGGGAAAGCAGAGTGAGGTGAAAAATCTTGCATACTGAGCACTCTTATTTATCAGAGGTTCTCTGGCCACCTGAAAAGCATAACAAAGCAGCCAAGAGAAGGCTGTCCTTTGTGTTTCGTGCTGTTCACCGTTTGCATTAGTAACCTGGATGATGAGTATGGGCATGTTTATACATGTGAATGAATCAAGGCTGAGAGAAATATTTCTAGGAGAAATATTTTTAAATTAGGAAAGTAAAATCCATTAAGAAATACACAAAGAACTGGACTGAAAAAGGAACTGAGTGCACACATATAAATGGGGAATTACTGCCCAGGCAGTAATAGTTTGGAAAGGATTGGAGGAATCATAGTGGCTCAGAAAATGAAGGGAAGTCAATAGCATGGATATTTGTCTGAATTAACAGGAGTGGCATATGTAAGACAGCAGAAGTAATTGCTTGATTCCACTTGGCATTGCTTAGGCTTTTACTGGTACAGATATCTAGGTCTAGGCACCATCCTTAAGAAAGAATGCCAAGTGGAAAAAACATCACTTGGACATTACTAAAAAAAAAGGCATATCCGAATTTGTGGAACTGATTATCAGCAATTTATCTCTCCAGATTTGAGCTGAGACGTGGTGGTGGACTGCAAGGCATTTGCTTGTTCTGCTGCTCTTCATGTGAATGCATCCTACTGCCATTCCAGAAGTGGCTGTATTAATACTGTTTTACAATAAACACAACAGTTATAAAAGCATTAATATCCACCGTGCCCTTTGGGATATAAAGCAAATACAATGTACCAGTAAGGCTAAAGGGATAGATGCAAGTCAGTGTAACAATCGCTGAAGTGAAACCTATTCGCAATGTGAATGGTTTGCATACTGCATAGATTAGACCAACAGAGCTGCTTCCCAGTCGTTCAAGTATAGCATCGAAACCCACTCATTAGAAGTTTAAATGACACCATATGTACCCACTGCAGCACAGCACAAGGCATACTGGTGTTACAAAGTAAAAGTGGATCTCAGTCCAGCTGTTATCATTTAAAGTGAAGTCCAATTCTGGGTAGCTCTTTTCGGTGATTCCCCTTTCTATTGAAGATACCAAGACAAAATGCCAAAAAAAAAAAAAAGGTATGCTACATCCACATCCATAAAGTTTATCAACTTACAGACTCCAGGACAGGTATATCATTCATCGTTTTGCACCAGTAAGCACAGTAATATACAAAAGCATGCAGAATCACTTATGGTACAGAAAGATCCTGTAACTTGACTCTTCAAGTAATTGGCGAACATTCAAACCACTCCTATTTTTCTAGGAAGATAATTCCTGAGATGTAAAGTTGAGTTGTATGTTGGCACTTTCAAAGTCACTGTACTTCGGTGAAGCATACAGAAACAACTTGGTAGGGACATAGCAAAACAGGAGCAAAATGTTATCTAATACAGATACTCAGAGGCAAGAAATGATCATGGGGTTAAATTACAGTAAGCGGTGGGCTTTTTTATTTTGTTGAAAAGTACATCTTTTACTGGATTCAACATAGTAATAAGATGAAAAGAGGTCCACTGGCAAGGGAGGAAAAAAAGCAAAAGTTTGGAAATACTTGACACAACTGAAATAAATGACAGCGTTTTCAATATCTCATAGGCAGGCTGTAGTAGATAATGTTTTCCCGTATGCATGGAGAAAGTAAAGTCTTTGACTTCTATCAGTCAGTTTAGCACAAATGCTGGTCTATCTAGGTAAAACCTGCGCTACTTGTTTCTTTTAATAGATAATATAGGTAATATCTAGCTTTCACTCTGAACCCATGCTTTAACACTCAGAATTTATCCATATTTAATTACAATTTTATCACACTTTTCTAATCAAATAAATTTACTTTGTCCTCCAAGCAATCACCTCAGTATTCCAGTATGTAAAAAATACTTTCATTATGTTTATTATAAAAATATAAATGTTTCCACTACAAATCATTTTACATTAGTAAGAGGCCATCTACAATTGCACAATATATAATCTAAATGAGTAAGTAATGCTTTGAAATACAAGTTAACGTAAATACATACTGCCAATCAAATCACATCTATACATTGCTTATTGAATGCTAAGTAACAGCACAAATCTAGATATGTTAACAGAAATAAATAAAATTGAAACTATATTTAAGGATACAAAACCAATAATACCGCATGTCATTTTATGAGTAGTTGCGCTTTGCTTGATGTCGCTAACCGATGCAAGTCCTGTACAGGAAGATGGCCACATGAATTCTAGTATCTCTACTCCACAATGAAGAATTGTACACTGCTATGTATACATATGTACACGGGGACAGGGAGTATAGGATGCTTGCAACAGAGGCCACTTACAGTACAAATCAACTTTTAACAGGAAGAGAAATCTAAATGTATTTTAAAACTCTCTACTCCTAATAGCAAAGAAAAGCAAAATTGGGTTTCTTTTTTCCCAAGCATCAGTGAGATTTAATCTTTTATGCTCAGCATGCTCAAACAGCAGGCAAGGAACACAACAGGGAAAATTGAGGGTGGTTGGTGCAAAGTTTTCAGTCGTCATCTAAAACTCTAAGAACTGGTTCTGTGTTTTCGGAAGCATTTCACAGATGTCTGCCCCCTCGCCCCAGCCCCCTCTCCCCCACTCTCCAGCGGCAGAATGAAGCTGAAGAGAAACTTCACGAAAAATGTGTTATAAAAAGCTGTACCCACATAGACAATGTCTGCAAATGGATTTTGGTGACTTACATTCACTAACAATGTCTGATTTAGAGCAATCTCAAACTGAAGAAAAGAAAGATTCTGAATGAACTAAACAATGGAAATACAGCTTTTCTATGCAGCATGCTGCATTTCACGATAGATTGTGGCAGATAAGGAGAAGTGTTCTTTACATCTTAAGTGCTTTATTTTAATTTTCTTCCACTTTTCATTTTTTATTTCAACTAACTTTAAAACCCAGTCATTTTTCTTTCAGAAAATATTATTAATTATTATCCTGTGAGTGTGTTTCAAATCCAGTCCTTTACAGCATGCTCACTGCCAGCACTCATTAAAATGTCTCTAATTCTGCTTCTATTTAGCAACGTGTGACAAATGTTGTGTCTCTACCTTTTATAAGTCCTGGACCCACGAACAACAATTTAAAAGCTGATTCGGCCACGCAAATCCTAAGAACTGATTTTTCCCTTAGTTACGTGTCCTGTGTTACAAGGAGCTTCAAAAACCAAACCAATACAACAAGGAATGCACAACTAGTTACCTGCTTTTGCACGCACAGCGAAATGTGGCATGCCATACAGCCATCTGCCTCTCACACAGTCTTGGACTTTCAGGGACTCACTGTTATTCATCAGAATCAGGTTTAGATTCCAGCATGGCAAGTTGGGAATCAGAGTGGTTTCCACTAGTGCCCAAAGCCTCACGTCTGTGTGCCTGGCATCACATCTAGAGTGTTAAGAAGCTTGTCTGTACATAGCAGAAGTGCCTCACGCTGCAAGTTAGACCACTCATTTTCAGAGTGAAGAGTCGCATCTGCTCAGAACTGGGACCGATGTGCTCCAGGAGCAGCAGCTTAAGAGCTCGCTATTGGGAAGATGCTGAAGATGGGGGAGGACTCTCGAATCCCACCTTCAAGGCTCCTTTTTCCACCAGGAAATGTGAATGCTCTCCTAAAGATAGGCTCCTTTCTGCTTTCTTTCAAGGAACAGGTGCCTAAGGAACCTGTGCCAAAAAGCAAGGCTCCTGCAGGATGGCAGTGCCTGGACATATGTCTTCTAGCTCAGACTTGGGTAAAATTACATACCAAAGTCCCATTTCACAAGCTTAAGTCATCCTTTTCAACTATCCGCTTATCCTTGGCTGCAAGTCACCCTCTTGGCGTAACTACCTGCAGCTGCCCACACAGTAGTACACCTCCAATTCCCAGCATCAGGAGCAGAGCCTGCCAGGTGGAAGCCAGAAATGGACCACTCCCCAGGGACCTCAAAAAGCATCCTCAGTTAATGCAGGATTCAACCCTGACTCCTTTTAGTATTTGCTAGGCAAATCTCCCACCTGAACACCACCCGAGAACAGGGGTCCTTATTTTGACAGGGAAGCAGGCCTTTGGGAAGTAAATGAGATGTACGTACCTGACCGGGTCAGCTACTGAGCTAGAGATCGATATGCACACAACTCTGCCAGAACTCAAGCCAGGGTTAAATTACCACTCACAGCAAATGGAAGGAATCTCAAAAAGTCCAGATACTTTGTCTAGCATCAGAACGGGAAAAACGACCATCTTTCTTTCCTTCTGTATTTCATATATGATGGGTATAAAATAATCTAGTAATTAACCCTCAGACAATTTCTCAGGTTGAACCAATGAAGATTCGATAAGATTTGGCACTCGGCAATAATACAGCTAGGTTAAGGTATTTAAGCATAAAGGTAAACAATAATGAAAAAAAAAACCAGAAGAAATAAATAAGTTTTTTAAAAATTAAGACTTGTTTCTATTTAAATGAACACAATTAGGGAAGCTAACATAATGGCGAAAATCTTTTGTCAACTAACTCAAAGTCACTACAAACTTTATTTCTGTGTTCCTTTCTGAAGTTGAAATAGCATGTTACAATGACATTATAGTAAATATGGCCAGACAGGTAGTGAGGTATAGTCCTCTATTTTCCTTGCTTTTAAAGAAATAAAATACCTGTTACAGATCTCTTCTGTATAAAAATACTGCAAGTCTTTCTTTCTTCTTGTTTGCTGTATAGATCAAATACACAGCTTTTACGTCCATGGGTTTTTCGTGTTATTCAGTCACTTAATATTCAAATGGCTCTAGGTTTTAGTATCACTGTTTTTTACTTGGAAGGACTTTTTACATATTTTTTTCTTTTGAAATTTACTATCTGCATTAACAGTCAGTCAAGAGCACCCACCCTTTAGGATTAACAGATAGAAAACAAGTTCACTCCTCTTTTTAAGGCATTTATACTCAGTATTTGAGTGTCTTAGTGGGTTTGAAATTTCAACCGTTACGTTTCCAAAGCTGTTGCAAAGAACTCCTTTAAATTCTGCCGTTTACCAGCCATCACTTTTGCCCTGTGATGCAACTTTTCTCTTTTTTTCTCTCCTGAGCAACATCATTTTGGTACTTTACACAGGAACAGGGCTGTTCTTTGTATGAGTTTCTAGAGCTTTGATACTGCTAACAATCTTCTTTTGAGGCCCCACAACTGTAACGCCGACTTTCTTCATGTCACTGGAAAAAAGAGAAGATGCACCAGGTGAGTGAGCATACTGTCTCTGTGTTTCCTAGGGCTGATGGGAGCAAACAGAAATCAACTCGTGCATCTTATATCGCCACATTGGAGGAGTCTCCAGGTATGGCAATACCGCTGAAACACAAACCTTGGTACGAAAAATACTAAGAGCCATTGCACGAAAACAGCAGGCAGCCGCAAAAAAGAGTAAAACCTCATTTAGCCTTGTTGTGCATGCTTACCTGGAAGAAAAGACAATGAAACAGCGTTCTGCAGCGATGCATGCACTGGGACCTAGGGGCAAGCGGTTCACTTCTGGGCCAGCTGTGATCCTGAGCCTCTCTACCGTCTCCATCCCTCTATCAGGCTGATCGCTTGTCCTGAGCAGTGCTGACATCTTGCTATTACTTGCTGAGCCCCCTGAATGGCCATCTTAACTCTGGTATCAGCATTGAGGTTAACGGCTACATGGCCAAGCTTCCAGCATCTACCCTGTTTGTCACCTCTCCTTTCTACAGGCCGTCCAGTCTCTTTGTTCCTTGTGCGACACAGAAGTGGTTTAAGACTTGCGAGGGGCTAACCCAGGCTTACAGGAAATTGGGCATTCCTAGAGGATTTCTGCACTGTCCCCAAAGGGTAGTTGTTACAAAAAGCCATTAGCAGCCTTTTTATAGTTGCAATAATACACTAATTAATGGCATTGACATGTTTAATTGTCGGTACCGCAGCTGCTGCTTACTTCTTCATAACTTGTCATGTATCCAGCTAGCCCAACAGGGAGTCAAGATTTCCTCTGACAGTAAGTTCAAAACTGTACTTGATGCCTTTTCAGATGCAGAGAGAACATTACCCTGCTCTTCCTTATCACAAGAACAAAGGCAGATTGCATTTAAATGTAATAAACTTGTAAGTTGTAAACTTACAAGATTAGCATGTTTAAATGTCAAAACTGGGAGGGAATTCATCCCCTGAATAATTATTACCATGTAGGAGGAAAGCAGCTACATAGTGCTTGCTCTGTCTCACCTGATTTGATGGAATATGGGATGGGCAATAAAGGAAAACATTGGCACATGTGTCAGCTGTCGGGAAACCCCCACATAAAAGGCAGAATATAAAGAATCAACACAGAAACTCCTAAACTGTGAATGGAAGAAAGTACCAGATGATACATGGTGCTACTGCATCAGAAGAAATTGGGAATTTCCTTGGCATCAGTGAGAAAAAGCTACGGGACCGTGGCCTTCACATAATCTCCAGAGCATCTAGGTTTCCTGCATGTGTATTGCAGCTACAACAATAATTCACATTTGTCTCTTTAAATGTAAGAATATTTTAGCTAAAAACTGAAAACTCCGTATAAAAATGCTACTCTTACACTTATGTTCAAACTTGTACCTCCAGCCACAACCAATGGTGAAGAGCTGTAGTCAATTCAAACTTACTCTGTAGAAATCTTGGCTATTGTATCACAAGAGCTGTACTCCACGCCCGTGAAAATGTCTTTGCATTGTCCTGTCCGAAAACCATTGAGCCAATCACCTGTCGTGCGGAAGGCTGAAATGTCAATGTTACTTTGGTCCAGGAGAAGATTTGATGGCCTGAAATAAAAAAGAATGTGATGAAAGTTAGGGAGCAGGGATATGTATGGATTTATTTTGTGTCTAGACTTAGCACTGGCATCGGCAGGAGCTTCCAGGCTAGACGTGGCTTTTCTGTTTGTCTGTGGAAGTTATCTGCTGCCGAGGCCACCACATGTACTTATGCTGGCAGCTCTGACAAACGCTGCGTAATCATCTTGCTTAAGAGTGCCGGCTTCTCATGTCCACTTTTAAATCACTGAAGCATCACCATGATGTATTGTTACCTTACAATTTAACATGTGAAGCATTAGCAAAGGCAAGCTTGCTGCTATCAAGTTAGAAGCACAAGTAGTAAGACACTAGTGGCTTTAAAAATATTGTATCAAGTCTAAGAATCAAACGTTAAGTGAATTTGTGAGACAAATGTAACTGCGCAAGACTTGCATTCTGCAGTGCACAGAGGCAGAAATGAGGGAATTTTTTATCAAATACACTTAGCCAAATGTAAAATGCAATTGCCATTTCCAGTTTGAAATTGATGCTCACTCTAAGATTGAAACTTCCATAAGGATATCATACAAATAAATTAGAAATGAAAACTGAATCATCTGCCTTTGAAATTAACTTGGTGCTCACGAAGGATGCTGAACTGACATGATTTGCATCCAAGTTCTCTACTTAGAAAACAATGAAGAAACCACTAAGAAACAAACAAAACCAACACAATGAATCAAACAAAACATATGTCCATGCTGCTTTGCCCATTTAAACCTTTTTCCATCTGCCTAAGTCTACCTGTAAGATATTGAGAAAAAAAAATCCTTCTTGAAATAACGATTAAATGTATAGTTTTTTATCAAGAAGGAATATATTGCAGCTGACCCTGCACTTTGCATATTGTAAATGGCAAAAATGGCTGCTCCCATATTGATCCAGAAATTCAGTTCTGTGTGGTATGAATACTGTTGTTTTCATGGTCTTGTGAGCATACTGTAATTTCTTATTTGAGAGCATCAAGACTAAAAATAAATGCCAGCCCTTCCCCATGAAGTCACTAGATTCAGGCTCTACCACACCTCATTTTAGCCGTCTAAAAATATCACAAATAGGCCCAGCTAGTTTTCTGAACTGTTGCTGCAGTCCATCACTACACACATTTCCATGCAGGGTGTTTGTCCTCCCTGAAACAGGTCTTCCAGGCAAACAGCTTGGAGGAGACTCCCAGCTCTCAGAGAGGCGAACCTGTTCTCAGCTGCTCCTCCTCACTGACTTGCTATTTTTACTGAGGTGTGAGAAGCCCCTGAATAGCAATACGATCAGTAATTTCTTTCTACTGACGTGACATCTTATTAATTCCAGTTATGTTTCTCTCTCAGTGCTAATTAGTACAATAACGACTTCCTCGACTAGTCAGATGTTATTAGAGACATCAACTCTATTTCTGCATTTCTCCCTCCACTAATAAGCATATGTCCATACTGGACAGCTTTTTAGCCCCCATTCAGAAACATATGTGCTCCATTTTAAGTAGAGTACTTATCTTAGGCTTAAGGCTAAGCATGTGCTTAGCTGTGCTGCTATGATGGTGCTACTCATGAGCACAGGAGACTGAACTAGAGGATGTTCAAAGCAGTTAGCAGTGCAACTTTACAGTCTATTTTCTGCCCCATAATTCTTTTTCCCCATGGCTCTAGTGAAACATCACCTGCAGAGGAGTCTGACGACTACAGCTAAATCCATCTGAAGTGACTTTTGTCACTGGAAAGAAGTGAAAATGAGAGGTTGTTAGACTAACACTGTAATTTAAAGGCAGTGATTACGCAGTGCAACGGGTAGGTGACTGTTACTGGTACTGGAGAACTGATCTGGATTGTAAAACACCCTCTTCACCCCAAACCCAAGCCATCTCTGAGCACTGGAAAAAACATAAAGGGGGAGATTGTAAAGGCACCAAAGAGAAAAAAGTGTCTAAATACCAGTGAATAAGCAGCCTAGAAAATCCAAACAAGGCTTCTCAATCCCAACACAAGTCTTCATTAAGTTTCATCAAGAAGAGCAGCACTGCAATAGTACACCCTTGCAGTACATGTGACTTGCACTGGAATGAGGAGATACCACATCAGGTATACCAAGACATTTACCTTTCACCTTTGAAGAAAAGAACAATATAGCTTTGCTAAACAATAACTCTTGGTATTTTCTACATATTAAACAGCACCTTCTACTTCTGATGTTTTGCCAATTGTTATCAATCAGCTGATTTCTTTCAGGCTCAGAAAATTATTTTAATATCTTCTTCCCTTCTGGTATTGCAGGCCATAATTAAAGAGCTCATTAGATGCTTGAAAATCTTAACTTCAAAACCACAAATGGACATAACACCACTGTAGATTCACCATCAATTTTCACCAGGTCTCAGAGCAGCGATATTCCTGATCAGGCACCTTTTGCCTAACTTCCCTCTGGAGCCCAGCCAGGACAAGGAGCTGCTGCGAATGACCGTGATCACTGGCACCAACTATGGACCTCACATCCTGGGAACAGCTGTAGACAGAAAGGAAAGTGACAGAAGACACCAGAAACCTGCTCTGCCCCCAAAACAGTAAAGAAGGGAAAGCACAGCATGGCCACACTGACACAAAGACTGAGCTGAGGACAGAAGATGCAGCACACTTCAGGTTACTGTTCTCATGCTAAAACTAGATCTTAGGCTCCTATGTGATATACAGCTTTAAACGCCCTCCAGTTAAAGGCTCAGGTTAGATAATCAGGCCCAAAATATTTTTATTCAGTAGCTGTACAGCCTGCGTCTCCCTGACTACTGTTTGTCCCATGAAGAGCCAATGCTTTTTATTTATAGTTTTCTGGGTATAGTGTCTGGAATCCCAAGACATTTATTAAGAGTATTTATGAAGTGTTCTTAGTGATAAAGCATGGAGATTTTTTTTTCCAGCCTAGAATGTCTTTTCAACTTAAATCTAATAAAATAAGGCCTGACTCAGGAATCACTAATTGAAAAAAAAGTATAAACAAGTTGAAATAGAACAGGTCTCTAGGATTAGGAATTAGAGTGGCCCAAAAGAGCTTTTATGTTTATTACTTGGATGAAAGTATCATCAGGACAAAAATATGACCTAATTTTAATGCAAGTGACCTCAGAATAACCAGCACTGTAAAGTATCATTTTTCTCCTTGTAGGATTCCAAACAAAAATTAGTTACTTTCCTCCTCAGAGAGGACATCTGGACAGTTTATCAATGAACAGGAATTTGTCTCACTGTGAAGAGTCTGTGATGTCTCCTTGCATGCACCAAGGGAAAGCTGGGCTTTCAGAGCATCTGCACACATCGGCAGTTTTTCTTCCCCTGACCCAGCCCCTAGACAGAAGGTCTGAACGTGAAATTTATGGTCTGGGTGATGTCCGCCATGAGCTCACACTTTACTAGACAAATTAGATGGGTTGCAATCCGTGCAGCTGTAAACGACGTCCTGCAGGGTTCCACCTGATCTTTTACAGCTTTTCATAAATCAGTACCTACTAGCTTCAGCAGAGAGTCATTAAAAAGAAATCATGGAAATTACATGTTTGCTCAGGGGAAGTGAAATAGAACATTTGCCTCTGTCTTTTCTTTTCTTCTCTTCTCTCCTTTTTTTTTTTTTTGAACTCTCTTTTTTTTGTTGCTTTGACCAACTATGATATACCCCCTTCATGTTATCTTTCAACAGTCATAGAAAGACTTTCTATCCTGTTCATCCTGACTGTGTGTCTATCTATGGAGTTGTATTTACTGACATGTGGTGCCCTGAAAAAAATCAGCAAGACTCGGGTTAGAAAGACAAATTTAACAGTGAGATGCCAGTTACAAAATGCCCTGTTGCTGAAAGCTTTCTCTGGATGTGCCCATTATGTTAACAGTTGGAATTAACCTTTGAGTCATCCGCAGTAGCAGGGAGAACTATAGTTTGTAATCATTAGTACAGCTTTTTGTCACAACACAGGGAAAGTTTTCCCGCACCATATAGTAATGAGAAAGACCACAGAAAACATCATTAGAACCCTTCCCAATATGGCATGGAAATCTTGTCTCTGGTCGGCTGCTGCCTGGCGAGAAAGGGATACATTAACTTGTAAAATCCAGGAACTGAGACAAATAAAAGGAAAATGTCCTGCCACTTCTTCTGCACAAAGGGTAGCATTCTGCAAATACACAGAGTTGTGCACACACGATCTGCGGGTTTGTATTGCAATAGCCTCTCTCTTTCCATCCCTTCCTCCAAACAACAAAACTAACCTTCAGTTTTTAAATCTGGACTTCTGCAAAATGATACATCCCTCTAAATGTCACCCTGGACTTCTTATTTTCTAGCTCCATGTTGTCTGTTGACAAAAAACTTATCACAGCTTCCTCTAGGATAATGAGTAAATAAAATTTCAAATGCCACATAGGTCAGTCCTCCAGTCTTCCCTACTCCTTTAGCTGCCCCTCAGAACATGCTTTTCAAGGGGCTTATATCTTTTCAGCATCCTGGTGGGGTAATAAATCATATGCCTGGGTGTATCAATGCTCCTCAATTTACTTTTTCCCCCCACCAAAGCCACTGAAGGCAAAAAATACCAGCACGTTGCTGAAATGGCTTTCTTTTTCTCATAATACAGCTTAAGCTGTGCTTTTAAGCTGCAGAAGTAACATCACATGGCCATTTCCTGGGATTCGTAGTTGGCCCAGAGACAGACCCTTAACGACAACCAGTCATTATTGTTAGGACCGTCTATAGGGTCTTTAAAAGAGGGAGAGAAAAATGCCTCAAAGAGCTTTTAAAATGCTTCTCTGGCTCTTTGCATTTACCATTTGATGTGTATGACTTGCTCTTATCTCTCTTATATCTTATATATTTGGCTGCACTATGAATTTCTACAGATGTTCGCTACCACATTCACGGCATCAGGCAACGGCTCCGTGCAGTTTCTTTTTCCAGCATTTCCAGCGCAGAATTGCCATTAATGCTAACGAGGGCTTCACGTTGGAAACCCGGCACATCAAGCTGAGAACAGCAGAACAAAATCCCTCGGAATCACAGTAAACAGCAAATGCTCACCATCAGGCCACCCACTGGTCTGGCTGCATTACTGTTTAAATTATACAGTACCCAACTTGGTCTGCTGTGCATTCTTGTCCGAGTTTCACCAGCAGAGTCAAATTAGAGGTGTGAAAGTGCAAATAGATGTTTTACTGTCTCTGTTAACAGTGAGCCCCAGCAACTTCTAACTTTGAAGGAACAATGGTTGATTCGTGCCTGCCTCAGGCATGGTATTAACGACTGCTGGAAAAGTCAGGTGAAAATAGGGCTTTTCTGTCTCTAGCATGTTAACTAAAGTCCCTAAAAAATCTCCTCGGTCTAACTCCTGGATTCCCCGCACAACCCAAACTATGATTAGATACCAAGGAGTATCATTTACTGTAATCTTCCATTTTCCTTTGTGATTTGTAGTCAAGTCATCCCCGGTCTCCCCCCAGATTCACTATTTTATGTTTAACAGACTTCAGAAAGAGAGCTAGCGCTGTAGGCTTACATTACTTGAATTCTTTTAGAGCAAGCAGTCCATTTTTGGACACGGATTATATTGTTGCTGGGTTGTGAACGAGGCTAAAAATTCACACGTAGGCTTGCATTACACAGCCTTTGGCCAAACCTGGACCCTGCTGTTAATGCCTGGACAACCACAAAACGTAAGCCCTCTCTGAAACACTCCAAGTAAAACTGAAATCTCCTTCCTTCAGCCCTCCAGCTTGCAAGTTCCTAACAGGGAGAAGCAAACAAGCAATATTACAGCAGGTCAGCAATCTATGTCAAGCATCTGAAGCCTTCTGACGTGAATAGCAAAAAAAGGGAATTTTTCAACAAAATGTTCAGCCAACACAAATAGTTGTTTCATTGCAAATATTATTGTAAAAACAGGGCTTGAATTATGCTGCATAATGCAGCAGTCTGAATTTTTTATCTGACCTGTTCACTGCTCCTATTGAGTTTAATTTTCATAAATATCCTACCAAGCTATCATACTGGAGAGTTTCCACCGAATCATCAGATTTTAAGTGGAAACAAACTTTGTGAGAAGCAAACTTCAAATTTTAAATTGCAAATGATGCCTCTGGACATTCGAGAGCAAACATCACGCTTGATACCAGTGAGAGTGCCACAGCGACAGCCAACAAAGCACATGTTTAGCAGCAAACACTTGCAATCTACTGCTCGCAAATAACAGGTCGTCCAAAAACTGCTCAAGGAAATTACTCCAGTAAATAATTCAAACAACACATCAAATTCAAGAAAATCAGGATAGGGTTGTAAACAACTTGCTAACACATGCAAGAATGTATGAGGAATTATTCATACACACTTTCAAACACTTCCGTATTTTCATCAGGAAGAGTAACTGACCCTGACCCACTAAATTGCCTGGACTATATTAAAAGAATTTCAGCTTTGCTTTTTTTGAAAATAAGTGGCTTTCTTGCTTTTCTAGCCTTAGCTATAACAATAGTGGTAGAACTCGTATTTTAAATGGAGAACTTCTAACACATAAGAGAGATCTGAAAGCAAATCAACCTCCAATGCTGCAGTACAATCCAGAAATTATGCTTTTTTTTTTTTCCCCAATACAGTTAGACAGTGTCATGAATTACCAAAAAAAGATGTATTTTGGGATTAAAGAAAAATCTAAATAACTGTTCATAGATTAAATTTTTGTTTTAATTTTTTTTATTCCCATAGTCAGGCATGCTGCTTCCTCATCACAGAATTGGAACTTGGAAATTAATGGAAGATGTGAAATTTGTATGGGCTATACAGTCTCAGGCCTCTGTGTGGAGTTCCAAGGAAGCAACTACGCATTTTGTAAACTTCAGTTCCAGAGCCTTTAATAAAATCTGAAGAGGTTTTATCCATATACCTTAATTGTCATTCATAAACACAAAGAATAGTGCATATTCATTATTGTAAATCAAAAGTAACTCCACTGAGCTTGACGAGGTACCTTATTCTGGAAAACAGGGATTTGGCCTTACATTTTATTTGAGTTCTACACACCTAAAAAGTACATAGTTAACATGCATAATGGTCTTCATTTTGAAATTAGCATAAGTATAATTTTAAATGTCTTTTTACTTTGGTAAGCAGCATTATTTCTTTAAAAATCTGATTTGGTTTCCCTCTTTTAGAATCAGCTTTTCACTCTGTAAGTCTATTCAGAAATCCTTTAATAAACTGAAAATAAAAGGCAGACATAACTTTTCACATTTTGCAACACGTAACATTTATTATGTTATCCAGAGCAGACTAGTGGACTGAGTACTTGAAATTACAAAATAAAACTTTGCTTCAGAAGTCTCTACATGTAAGAAAACAGATTCTGATTTTTAATCCTTTGAAAGTATCTTAAACCCAAGGACTGACTGGAAAGCAGTTTGCCTGGCTGATGCTACAAGCAGCGCCTGGAGAGCAGAGAGAGGAGTCTACAAAGTGCAAGAGAGCCAGCCTTGCGTCCTGCCTCTGTTTACAAAATTAAATGGCTTTAATATCATTTACTGCCTTTGCTGAATAAGCTCACAGTTTTCTATGTATTTCATACTAAAGGTAGCTCCATGACAGAAGAAACAGATGCTGAATCCTATTAACAATTGCTGGTTAGCCTGTAAGTAACATCTTCATCTTCAAAGATGTGGGGCAAACTTGCTAATTAATCCTCCTGTGAGGAAGGTAATTTAAATTTTCAGAGAGACAGAAAAGTTAGCTAAACAAAACAAAAATATAAGAAGTCCCAATAAGACAGCTGCCTTTGAAATGGATGACGTTTTGACATTTCCGAAAATAAAATGAGGAACAATTGATTTCGCAAAATATTTGATAGCTGCATTTCCAAATTGAAAACTGTTCCACAAATGCCTTTCAAACCACACTACCAGCATCTTATTAATAAGTGGACAAAAATCACCACATAATTTTACAGAACTCCCCATAAGCAGTAAAATGTGATAATGACTTTCCATATTAGATGCTTGGACTAGATATGAACTGAGAATAAAGATACTGAATGATAAATGTCTCATTAAAATCTCCTTCCTCTGAGATCCTCCTCTCAATTTGCAATGCAAATTAAGTAGCATTTTTTGTGAAGACCCAAAGAAACTAACAAAACTGTCAGCTGTTAACTCTGAGCAACTCATAAAATAATGATCTGTTTTACAAGGAAGACTATCGGCTGTTTACTTTCTGCATTCGATATGAGAGACAAATCCTTGCAATTCTTGCACTTAGATATAGCTACTGATACAGCTAGAAACACAAAAAAATTGTTACAGACCACTTAATAAAGAAATATCCTGAATTCTCACGTGGTTTTCTCCCCTTGTTTGCAATATATTCTTTCCTCCTCTCCTAAATATATGCTTGCAGTATAAAGCAACAACAGTAGCAATACCTGATGCTGACTTTCACTTTACCCAAAAGTTATATAGAAACAAAAGCAAATACAGAAGCAGTTTATTTTTCTGTGTGGATCCCTTCCCAATTTTGAAATCAATCACAGACCTGGCAGAAATTCAGGATTTCTAAAAATCATGTGTTGGAATTAGAAACATCTTTCAATTTTTTTTCAAATGCTTTTTCTTGGCAGAGGCTGTGGATTAACTTGGCTGTTCCTGTTTTATAGCAGGTTCATGAAGACTAAGTAACTTTAATTGCACCTACATCACAGATGTGAACATACTCAGCAACTATAGGAAAGCTGCCATGACACTTGGGTTGCCTGCATCCCGTATCAGAACCCTCATACCTCAAGGTCACGCTGTCCTCCAACAGCTTCATTCACTTTGGGACACAGAAATGCTTTAAATATATTTCTAATTATACACTATGTTTCAAATATATTTTTTCAAATGGCTGTGTAAGAGTAAGATTCATATACATAAAATGATAATATACATTGTAACTCTAGAGACCTATCATATATATATAAAAGATCAGAATCAGAAATATAAATAAGAAAAAAAATTAGAAATATAACTAAGTGAAAAAAAAAAAAGAAACAGATAAAGAAAACGAAGTGTTATGAGTCCATTTAAGATTTGTAGTGTATACACAGTATTTCCAGTTGCGTGACTCTTGGCTTACACTTTTTTCCCACACAAATGAAGCAACAACTAATAAGCCCTTTCAGACCACAGCCTCACCACTGGTTAGCAGGTGGGTGAAGTGATTCTGTCTTTCCTACCCAAGTTTAGAAAACTTTCCATCTGCTTTGTATCTGCATGAAATGTTCACAAATGTGAAGTAATACACAGTGGACTAAAAAATAATAAGCTCAAGAAGAAAAATAATGAACCTGATCAAAACTGGAAGAACTATGAACTCACTTCCACCCTAAAGATATCCAAACAACCCAAGGACTCTGTTACAAAAACGAACATAATGCTCAGAAAACAGGAAAGAACAGCAAGACATAAATCAAATAAAAATATCACGAGGCTGTGCTTTAGAAAACTGCATGACTTGTACAACTTTTTATGTAGTGAGTTCTGTTCCTACAGCCCTTTACAGAGCTGGATAACTCCAGGCAGCCTAAAGGATACAAAACACCCAGGTGTCCATAACCAGCGCTGGCTGCCTTAGCAAGAGCTCAAGGTGGCCACCTGATTAAAAAGTGAACTTTGACAGGTAAGAAAGAAATCAGCCATACTCTACTTTATAAGGAACAGGAAAGGATTTTTCACATAAATTAGAGGTGAAGCGCAACAAGCACCAGGAAAGGGATAATGAAACATTTGCTGTGGTGAGGTTACAAAAAGCTTTTGTCGACGTAAGGTTCACAAACACGTAGAATGGTCTGCAAAGAGACTATCAATAAGGATATAAATATCCCCTTGGGTATCAAGAAAATATTAGATGCCACAGAGTGGCCAGATGGGATAGAAAACTGACAAGGAAATACAGAATTGAAGGCTTTGACTCCTCTCCTGTATTCCTATGAGGTATTCGTATAAAATGTGCCCAGGCTATGGCCTGGAATCAGACGTACAGTCAAGCACATCCTTCAGTTGAAGTCAGTTAACAGTAACATACCAGAGAACAGGGGTATCTTATGCACCTCCAGCAATGTGCTTTTAAATAGGATACAACAGTGCTGTGACTATTTTAAACAAACATCAGCTCTAAAATCTGTAAGAAGAGACAGGCTTTGCGTCTGCAACAGACATCGTCAGGTTAAACATTTTTCCTGACTAAGCGCATTCTGAACACCTACGAGCATATGGTGGGCATAAAGCTTTAGCATTCTTCCAGTAGCACCACAGACATTGGTAAAAGAGAGCTGAGACCTCTATAATTTAGATTAATTGCTTATTATGGGTATGAGGAGAGGTGCTGCGGGAGTACTACGGGCTCAAATAACAACTGAGAGCAGCCGCTTGAGCCAATGCAATCCCCCGAGCCCTCGGGCCTGAGTTGCAGAGTGCTCTACCTCTGCAGGATGCCTGTCCCTCTCCGGCTGCTGACAGTACAAGGATACTTGTGGGTCTCCTTCTCGAAGAGCTGCCCTGACTCACTGCTTGTTTGTATCAGTTACATATTTCTGCACAGCAAGACCTAAACCCGTTTTAAGTCTGGCTTCTCATTTTTCTATGTCAGTCTGTCAGAAAGTGATGGTGGACCTCCAGCACTCAGTCCCTGGCCAGCAGCAGCACCGGCTCCCGCTGCAGAAGGAGCACATGTTACCACCTGCCAGCAGTGCCTCTCTGTGGGACACGAAGAGGGTGTGGAGCTGGCTGCAGCTTTTCAGCCAGGTCTGAGGTTCGAGATTAGTCAGTTTTGGCAATGGTTACGTGGGGGTGATCACGGCTTTCCAAATCTGCATAGGACTGCCCAGCACCCCTCAAGTTGTCATACCTAATTCTTGGTCATACTCAAATTTAAGGATAGCCTGGGTTGCTCTGCAGACACCGACAGCGGGAGAGTGAGATGGGGAGATCACGGATCACACATTCCTTGAACTGCAACAAATGCCTTCCCAGAGGGGAAGGGCTTGGGCTCACCCATGCCAGTGTGCCCACCACCTGGACCCCGCAGCCCCCCGTCTGTCACTGGGGAGTGAGGAGCTGCAGGCAGGGAGCGATACCACACTGCTTGGGAATGCAAGGGGTGCAAGGACGTAGCAGCGGAAAGGTAATTGGGGAGGAGGGAATGAAAATCACCTTTGACATTCCCCTCCTCAGAAATGTGCTCCACCTCAAAGCCAAAGTAGCAGCCTGTCATGAGAAGCGTTTTACTGAGAGCTCACCTAAAGCATCTATGAGAAGTCCCCTACTGTGTTAGCAGCCCCTTTCCTTCCCCACACTGTGCCATAAGCAGAGTGCTCAGCATCGTGGTACTGATGTGCAGCCTCTGCTGCCTGCGCCAGTGAAGCATGTAATGAAACAGGAGCAAAGAGAGCAAGAGAGAGACAGGAGAGAGCAATACTGCACTGTGGTGCTCCTGCACAGAACCCAGCAGGTGCAAGCAGTACTCGGGCTGAATCTGGTCTCCCTTAGAGGATATCAGCTTTTGCTGGCTATGAACAGGTAAACTGGAAATGATGGTTCAACATTGTTTTCAGCTCTGCTGTGGTTCAAGCCACTAACTGGAAGGACAGCAAACAGGGAACATTTTGCTTCTCTTTGGAATGCAAAACATGCAGCACTGGTTTCTGCAATCAAATCCCCAAACCAAAACATGATAGTCATCATTCCCAATCCCCGTACTCAGCACGGTGCTTCAGTATATCCCTACAAAATAATTATTTTCACCAATCATTTGCCAAATAGGGGTGCAAGATGTTTAGAAGATATATGCTTGACTGAGAAGATAGTGTTTAAACAGTTTGGTTTTTTTCCCCAACAATTTTGGTTGGTTTTTTTGTTTTCTGTTACCTGGCAGGTAACAGAAATAATTGCTTGGTAAGCATGTTGGTTTGCTATGTGTTAAATGCTCACCAATTACATTATTGAAACATAATTACCATGCAAGCAGTATTCTCTCATTATATATTTTTAAAAGCAAACCCCATTAGTATGGCTGCCTTCCTCCTCCCATCTCTGCTTTCTTTTTCACGTCTCTGGAGTGGCAGTAGGAGGTAATCAGGATGGCCAGCCTCAAGCTCAGGATGCAACACAGGGGCCAGGAGAAAGGAGGCAAGGTCCACGTCACCTGCCCAGCAGGCTGCAGTATCAGTGCGGTCCTTCCCGCTGCCTTAGCTCCACTTCCCTTCTGTGCCTTTCCATTCGATTGCTATGGCGAGAAGTGTGCTGCGTTACAACGAAAGGTCTGAGAGGAATGTTTTGCTGTGTTCGTTTTTGAAGCTTGCCTCATGTCAGATTCTGGTCTCTTGCCCACTGAAACACTCTCCAAGACCTGGGTCTGAAGCAGCAGAGTGCATTTCTCCCTGACTCTGCCTGCTTTGCAGACAGAGGATTTGGCACTAGCATTCAGGCTAAAAGCAATCTTACATCTTTTCAGATCACTTCGGTAAGAGTGTGACATTTTGTGCATTATATAAAGCAATTCACTTAAACCCTACTTAACTAAAGCTCTTATTTCACCACATCCACATTACGTACTTAGGTGTCAACACACTCTTCAGTTACCCTCTCTTATGAGATAATTCTTATCTCATCATAGTGATGTTCCAGAGTGTGTTGAATAACGAGGATTACAAAGGAATGTTTTTAATACAATTAGGAATATTGCACAGGCTGGAAATGAATTCCTAGTTAAGGCATTGATCTAACAGGGAACATAAGTGCATTTTTAAGTTTGAGAGTCCTACTGAAAGCAAAATGATTATTCATATGATTAAAGTTAAGGTGACTTGTCAGAGCAGAGCATAAGAGTGTAGGATATGCGTTTGGACCTAATTCAGAAAGATACTTAGGAACATGGCTAGCTGTAACCTATGAAACACTAAGCACTTAAAACACCACGTAAGGTCAGAAGGAAAAGGAAGATCACATGATGGCCAAATCCACCACCTGTGGTTTTTTTCCCAAACCTCTGCTCAATCTTACTATGGGTTTCATAACCCTAGCATAACAGCTTTTCACAATTTGAATAAATAATAGCAAATCATTACTAAAAATGACAACAAAAATAAAAATAATACTAATATTAAATCCTTCTCCCGAAGGGATAGTCAGAGAGCTTTCTCTAGCCTTCAAGATTGCAAACAGCTCCAGTTAAAAGTTGAAGAAGCAGGTGAACAAAATAAACAAATTCTAATTATGGAAGATGAAGAAATCAAAGACATTTATTTATGTGCAATGTAAGATCTAATATGTCACCTTGCTGCCGCATTGGTGATTATTTTCAGACTGCTGGGATTACGGATCAACTTATCCAGGATGCTGACAATCTGCTCAAACTTGGGTCTGTTGTTTCTGTCTTTCTGCCAACAGTCCAGCATCAGCTGATACAAGGCAGCTGGGCAGTCCATAGGAGGTGGCAAGCGGTACCCTTCATCAACAGCCTTAATCACCTGCACAAGGATAAAAGTTTTTGAAAACTTAAAGGCACTTAAATCAACTTGGTTTTATCAGTTCTGTGAACCACATTAACACGGACATTCTGTGTTTAAACAAATGTGTTTATTCACTAATTGTCTTGTCGTGCAATGCCTCTGGTTTATCTGCAAAGTAAACCAGGCAATAAATTAGGCATACAGAAAGGGGAGTTAAGATACAGTATGTGACTTTGAGAAAGGTGAGAGTCCAGAAAGGATCTCCAAAACTCACACTTGATTGAACTAAACTCATAAACGAAAGCTACAGTTAGTAAGGTGCTTGCTTAGCTATGCCAAACTTCAAAAGGTCTTGAATATCTCTCGTCTGATCACCCTTAGCGACACAGGCTTTCCACACTCACCAGCGGACACTGCACTCGCCAGAAAACAAACCTACCCTCTCGCAGGACATCCTGAACTGATAGATAGAAGGTCTTGTGGACGATTTCACAGGACCAGAAAATATTTTTAAAACTTACCACGAGGATAACTGTACACTTCCTACTAGGCACTGCAGGCCTGATTCTTTTATCATTTGCCTAGATTGACAAAATTTGTCTAGATTGAAAAAAAATATAGCCCAGAATTTACAAGTTATGAAGGTTTTTAATACAATATTTTCACTAGAGTATAACATCTCTTGATCAGTCCTACAGTATCTATTGCATCATGAATAAAAACCCCAAAGTATTCTAAGTAGAAAATGATAAAGCTATATTCTGTTAATTTTTCCTTTTTATCTGGATCAGTTAATTCAAAAGCAGGAACAACTATTCTGAGTCAGAACAGGGTAGGAAAACAGTCCATGGTTTAAGCAGCCGTGAAGCAGAGGCACATAAATAGGTTAATCCTTCTGTTTCTGACTTTAATGTAATATTATTAAAGGCATTCCACGAGTATATCAGCCTACGTAACACGATTCATTAATCTCCACAAACAACAGAAAAACGTTCATGGCTAATTAAAAGAAATACATAGTTTTCTGCAGAGTCTTGGGTTCCAGACATACTCATTTGAAAGGAAGTTTTCTTCTCGTTTTCTGTGTTTAACATAGAGTAGCATAGAGAACGTCTGACTACAACTATGTTACTGACTTTTTAAATTTAGTACTAGTAACGATATATACCAATCCCTTGGAAAATCTATTTGTGTTAGTGACTGTACTTCATAAGTAACTCCTGTGGAATAAATTTAGGATTAATAAGACAACAGAAAAAGAACCCAAAATAGATATAATAAAAATCTTATTTGGGGAAATGTTATGCTTCTTACAAAAATACTGGGAGAGATCCATTAATCATTTGGATTGCAGGCTTGGGTAGTTCACTAATGTTGCAAAGAAGCCTTTAGTGGAAGTCTTCTAATCAGATCACTCTACTTCTCTATTTTATCCGTTGATTACTTCCAGAAGTATTTTGGTTTCATTAAACTCATAGTTGAAATGCTTTGCTTCTCTTTTTCACAAGCTCCAAGAGCAATTTATTCTGTGTATTTGACATTTACAGAAAACTTCTACAGAATATTATACAAGTGGAACCAAAGGGGATCAACAGAAATTTAGGAGGGTTTTCTAATAATAAGCTAAGGAATGTAAGAGGCAATGACCTCATTGCAGTGGAAGCATTTGAATCATCCTACAGAAAACCACCAGCATGATAAAATTTTCTAATGTGTTCCTTCAGAGGTCCAAAATACCCTGCTATAAAGATGCTGCCTTTTTGTTAAGTTCATTAGAACTTTACTTGACCAGGGAGATTTGGAGATTTTAATTTCTACATCTTATTCAATGTCAACGTCAAAAACTCAGAGCCACCTGGTTTCATTATGCTTCACTTCCTTTCACAGCTTGATCCTTTATTTGAGAACATAACTCAGATAACAATATACTCACATCCTGGTTGGACATCTCCCAGTATGGTCTTTCTCCGTATGACATCACCTCCCAGAGAACAATCCCATAGCTCCATGCGTCACTGGCCGATGTGAACTTCCGATATGCAATGGCTTCTGGTGACGTCCATCGGATAGGAATCTTGCCCCCCTAGGAGCAAAACAAAATAAACCAGTCCATTTGACTGTAATACAATAAATATAATTTTGCGTGATTGTTTATTTTATCTCTGAGATTCTCAATGACCATTATATTGGTGTAAAAACCAGAGTAAGCTGGAACATGCTATTGCCATTTGTCATGAAAGCATTTTGCATGCTATACAGAGTAAAATACATTACAGTGCAAAATCTACCAAAGCTACAGATATATAGTATAGTATACATACTGTATGCGTGTACATATATATACATATATGCACACATACATATTTATGTGCAGCATAATATGCACAGATAATAATAAATGGTAAGTTATGTATGGCTGATTTTCAGTTATAAAATGTTTGGAAACCGGCAAGACAGTCAGACAGCACTGAGGATGAAAAAGCTAGTATGAGGTCCTTGCTTACATCCTAGATCCCTTTGCACAGCCCAAGAGAGCTGGATTTGGCTATTTGTAAGGCGTTTCAAGTGAATGCCCGGTTGGTGTGGAACCTGTATGGTTTCACCATGTTTTCACCCCATGTTTTCACCCCATGTTTTCTAGGGCATTCGAGGAAAAGGAGGGGCCACGATGTTGCTCTGTTTCACTAACGCCAAGCCTCCAATTGCACAAGGCAGTGACTGTGAGCGTATGCACAAACTTCCCATTCCAAAGCCATCAGAGACAGTCACAGAAAGACAGATTCGGATGGGGTCATCTGTGCAGAAGGCAGAGTGCAAAAATACCATCTGGGGAAGTGGTCTTAAATATTTTTTACAGTCATAAGAGAAGCAAGCCATCATTAAATGATACAAACTTGAGAAGAATTAAAGCTACCGTTAAAATTAATATTGTAGTTAAGGGAACATCTCTCTCCGACTATAGCCACCATTTGGTGCCATAGGTCAAATTAGTAAAATGCACACAAGCAGCCTCAGGCTGAGTTTCTGCAATGTGAGAATTAGAGGAAAGAAACAATTTCCCACAGTGCCAGATTTGACAGAGGTTTTTAAGATTCTGATTTTAAGTCACACATGAGAAAATTAAGTCCTAAAAGAGAGTGGTGCAAACCTTGTTACTTAAGGAACTTCTGGAGTGAATATATTTGAATAGAGAAAACTGTGATAGTTTAAAGTTGTTTCCAGTTCCAGGGATGCATGACATGAACAGGGATATATGCTGAAGATTTCACACTAGACTAGCTATTTGACGTACCTCTGCGCCCCCCGTTATGCTACAGTCTGATCACACACCTATCCTCACAATAACCTGTATGGGAAGGGAGTGCTCTTATTTCCACTGCCTAACCAGCAACAAATAAAATGTAAAGATATTAATGCTTTGCCTACACTTCCATAAAGTGTACCTGCACTGAGAGTAGCCATACACTCACCAGTTTTAGATTAACTAGCTTGCTTAACAATAGAAATGTGGATATTAGTGTTAATGAGAAACCTAAATAAAGCCCATGCTGGAGCCTAAGCATCTGTAATTTCACGGTTAATATTGCACAAATTAGACTAAATAAAAGCAACACAGGTAGGCTTTACTCAGGCTGCAGTTTAGACTTGCAAAATGTCACTAGATATGTCTTAGAGGCTTGGCAAAGGTCAGAGAAGGAATCTGTCTTGGCATACAGTTTTTATGGATCCCATCTTGCTTAGCAGACTCCCTACCTTAACCAAAAGACAAACCTTCATTTTGCACATAACCCTTAAAATTAGGTATACACTGAATTTCCACATTACTTGTGGACCAACAAATAGGACACAGAAAATAAATAGCAGTATTTGAAACCAGTGTTTCATCATGGAAGTCAGATGTCTCTCTCTTGCAAACGTGGAAATCTGTAAGATGATGTCCTTTAGTAACAAAAAGTACATCATATTTTCTATTCATTATAAGTTTATTCACAATTCCCAGTGCTGCTCCATAACAGTACTTAGAGCATAAAACTGATTTTGATTTTCTCATACTCTATTGAGAAGCAATAGTATATCCACTTTACAAACATCCAGGGTCCCTCAGTGAGTCCAAGGCACAGCCAAGAAACAAGGGAAGCTCTCCTGTGTCCTAGTCTTTTCACAACAAATCCACTTAAACTTTTAGATGTGGGGATGATAAAGTAATCAATCCCACTTTTTCAACCTTTTTTCTATGCATACTAGTAGAGTGAACTTTGATTTCCAATAAAGAATGTCAATGCTGGGGGAAAGCCATTTCCTAAATTTACACAAACAAAAACCCACCACCATGAACAGAAAGCGCTTCCAAATCAAATGTCTCCCACTCGTCCCACAGGCTCAGAAGTTGCCTGCAAAACCGAGCAGACTTACAACACTGCTGCAAGGCCGAGGCACCTGAGCACTGCCTGCACAGAGGAGGCGGTGGGGGGAAGCCCCGGGCTGCAGGCTGAGGACGCCAGCTCTCCCAGCACAGACTGGACCACAGGGTGCTCTCACCCACCCCAGCCCATCTCAGCTGCCAGGACAGAACTGCCTCTACGCTACCAGAGATGTAAATGGGAAAGGAGTTTTACAGATCAAACCCAGCCCCATGGACCACACCTGGAAAGGAATGAGCAGCTCATGGGGCTTGCTGGAGCCCAGGCACAAGGGGCCACCACCATGCCCCATGGCTGGCAGGGGCTTCTGAGCTCCATCCCCCTGCCAGCACTCCCACAGGCAAGTGTGCCCAGAAGGGACCAAGCCAGACCAACACTGGCATTTGGTTCGAGGCAAAATGTTTCAAATTCCTGGCCAGGTGGGGACGTAAAAGAGGGAACTGTTGATCCTTGCTTCTTCCAACAGTAGCACTGCAACCTCAGACAAGCCCCAAGCCTCCTCTCACTTCTGCTGATCCCTCCCCTTGTGCCTGGAGGCATCAGCGCTGCTGGGAAAGAGACTGTGCCATCTGATGCAAAAGAAATTGAGATACAGAACTAGGTGTCAGCAGTGGGCTCCTGACGATGTAGCCAGGCTGGGCCTCATTCTCCAGCAATTGCTTTGGTTACTTCTTGAGCAGAGGGATGGCAGAACATATACCTACAACGTGCCACGTAAGAAAGTCCTCGAGGCAGGGAGTAGTTATGTTGTTTTTCTTGCATCAGCATAATGGCTGCTTCGGTGAAACACAGAAGTATCATTTTTGACTCTTCAGAATCTTACACTCTAAAGAACCTGAATTTCTGTGGGTGGCTTCAGGCTCACTCTTTTTAATTTCATGTTAAGATACCAAAATGGAGCCCTTCTTGCTGAACACTAGAGAAATAATTGCCAGATGTCACATGGAAAAATGTGCTCGTGGCTAGAACTTGAGCACGTTAGGCAAGGGCAGGAAATATCATATTTGATAGAAGGTCTTTACCTTTATAAACTTATGGAAAAAGTCATTTATGCAATTGGAGAAACACATTTACACAAAATGACATTAATTAGTCTCCTAACATTTGGGGACTGCTTTATTGCAGGGCAAGGAAGATTATAAACTCAGTGAAACAAAGTTGTTCTGGCTTTATTTGTTTTAGTGAAAAATGAAGGTACAACAACCCTAGATTCCATTACGAGGAAATAATTTTTTTCTGCTAAGTCTCAGCTGTAACTCTATACAAGACTACGGACACATGTAGCATTAGCAAAACCGAGAGTAAAATAAGGAGAGTATTAAAAGGTAGCTAAAAAAGAAATAAACTGCCACTGAATAGAGTGTAAAATTGTAATTTTGCTATTCTGCTCCCCAATTTGTCATAAAAACGTCAATTTTATCTTTGTATTTAAAAGGGGAGTTTGTTGACTCGTTTTTTGAATAATTTAAGAGCAAGAACAGAAAAAAAAAAGTTCTGGTAAACATTTTTTAGACAAATAAGCATTTTAACACAAAAACAATTCCCCCCAAAGGATTATGCAACATTCACATTTTAGCAGATGTCTAAATATCAATATATGCAGAAAATCTGAAGAGTCGTATCAAACTAAATGCATAGTTTTCTATTGCGATTACCTTTGAAAATGATAAGGCTTGCTGTAATTCAAATAGTCTATTTTGAAATTAAAACCCCATGATCATTCAGCATTAGAAAAATCCCTTTTCACTTCCACCACTTTTGAGAAATACACATCTCATTTGAATATATCACCTCTTCAATTTTCGGCTTTGCCAGAAATCAGGATGTTCTTTGCAATATCCTTTGCCAGGATCAAAGATATTTGCATAAATTAAATGACACATTTTCTCCTAGACCACAGAGTTGGAGCTGGGAAAACTAAGCTCCCATACTTGTTTCTTTACTTGTTTCTCGGTTTTTACCCTTTTCCCCAGTCTCCCGATATTTAAAATGATTATAATGATACCTGCTCTGTAAACTGCTATGATGAAAGTGCTAAGAAATCCTGTTTGGTTTTTGGTTTTTTTTACTGATGTATTGTATGTCCATTAGGCTTTCATGCAATTTAATCTTCTTTACCTGCTGCCTCTGTTGCTTATCCTCCACTGGAAAATCTGAACCTCTAATATTATTGGCTGGCATTACTGGGCTCCTACCTTTCAACATTAGTACTATCAGGATGGAACATGTAAGACAAACTTGCTAAATGAAAAATCATTGTAGATACGCCTAGGAGAAAGGTTTGCCCAAATCTATTTGATACAGGCTTATCAAGAGAAATCTACATGTGTACGCATCGCTAGCTATTGGTAATATATTTACTGATTATTTTCTGAAGATAAATACAGGTGTTATATATTTTTGTCATGGTCTCCCTTTAAGGGTATGCTCATCATGAAGCCAAATGAGCTGCCTGAATTTGAGTAGAAAGAAAGAATTCGTATTAGAAACTGTGGGAGTTTGTTATTGCAGCTCAAAATCCCAGGCAGTCTAGGTCAGAGAACCACTCTTGGGGTTTGAAATTAGTGAGCCAGCAGTAACCGACGGTTTTATCTGCTCTAGATGGAGCTGTGATTCCTACAGTATCAGGCCGTTCAGCGTAATTCATCTAAAGTCAATGAAGTCCTCAATTTATTTCTAGTGCGTCTGGCACTCTGGCACAAGGCAGCTGTTTCCAGGCCTTCATAACCCATTCCAATATTCTGATTTATAATCTGTTACAGGGTGACTGCCACAGGCACCTAAGCCACAGGCCTGGGGAGAGGAGAATCAAGAAAGATGGATTCTAACAGAATTATTAGAAGAACTTTGCAGGAAAACCTAAAGGTAAAAACCTGACATTAATTCATTACATGAGGACCTAGGCTAGTTCAGGAGATATCTTACTGGTATGGAGCAAGATGGTTTCATGTGAGTGAGATGAGCCTGACTTACCCTCTTAAGCACCTGAAAATTACCTGATGCTACTTGTTCATCCCTTACTAATGAATGTTTTATCTTGATATTATCTCCTTCTCCAGTGGTAAGGGATAACAGAGCACTGCTTCTCTCCCTCATGCTTATCAGGCCAGAGAATTTTTGGTTTTGTTTTGTTTTTTTTTTTTCTTTTTTTACCCTACCCTTCAATACATTCAGGCTGTAGGACCCTGTTTTTGCATACCTAGGGAATGAACAAACCACGACAAATTTCTGTCAGGCACCAGTTGCAATAACATGTGCATAACAGAAAGGACCTGCATGCCCTTCCCTGTGGCACACAATGGAGCAGAGCCTTGCCATGCCCTCCCTGCTCTGGCACTGTTACCTGGGGACACAGGCTACCAGAATACTTGTCATCAAAGCACAGTATTTTTTGAAGTGACGTAGATTTAATGAGAAGTTATCTATGCAAAGATAATAACTGGACAGTGTTTTACACTGAAATGCCACGAACACCAGTGATGTATCCAACTATGCATTTAAATAGTCAAAGTTCGTCTGCTGATTACCCAAATATTATGCCTTTGAGAGACATAATTACAGTCCCTCTACATGTGTGATGGTTTAAATTTACTTCCACTTCATACTGTGTCATTAGTCCACCTACTTGTCACACAGACATCTAAAAATAATAAGAATAAAAAGGATCAATTTGACAATGACAATTTTAATGCAATCTTGGCCTTTCAATTAAAAGTGAATAGGTATGGAGAACGTAGATAATTACAGTACATCCCCTCCGGCACAAAGGCTCAGTAAAAAAAAAAAAAAAAAAAAAATCCAAACACTCAGTCAGCCTAATTCACATGCTGGCTTCTGCTTCTGTAAGCAGGCAGACCGCAGGCTGCCAAAGGCCTTTTGTGGTATCGAGTCAGTGACAATAATTCAGGAGGTAAAAAATGACCCTGTCAGGTAGCAAAGTTTTCTTACAGCTCTTGATTTCACATATGCACCTGTGATCTTTGCATTGTCCTTCAGAGCTCTTGCACAATAGCATGAATATAACAGATTATGTATTGATATATAAAGGGATACATACATTATTGATATATAAAAGGATACATGTTCATATCCTTTATGCAAAGCTTCAGACACAGCTTCTGAGAACAGAACAACATAAAATTTCACCCAGCCAGTGGCGTGTATCGAAAGCCTGAAGGGCTGACTGGGCTTCCTGGGGGTAGACCAATCCCAAATTGCAATTATGAATTAAAGCAATGGAATTGTTCTCAGGCTTTGACATTTACAGGTGGAAAATAGGGGTAGAAGAGGAGGCTAAATAGATAAAACATCTATCTTTGCAGCTAATTCTATAAATTTCCCTAGTACCACTGCTATTAAACGGAGAACTGGGAGTGGGAAGAGACGAAGGGGAGGCAAAAGTCTCTACCCATTAATATAATATGAACTCTTTACTGTTTGAATGTTTGGAATTGTGGTTATAACTTGGATTTTTTTTTTTTTTTTTTGTCTTTTCAAAGATCCTACTGAGTAGTTGTCATCCGTTAGTTGTAAAGGCATGAAGTTGTTTGGGATGATGCCATTATTTTAAAAAGTGGCATCTTTTTTGTCTTGGTTTCACCATCTAATTAGTGCCTGTGAAATGCACTAGGAGCAGCCTAGGAAACAGTCCTGTGTTTTGTGATATAACTAAGCAGCAGCAACATGAACAGCCCAGCTTTCTTCCAGTGGACTGGAGCCCTGTTTCACACTCGTGGTCCCCAGTCGTTTAAGCTGGGGATCAAACATACTCCAGGGACACACTACCTGGACATGTCTGCAAGATTCACTTCAAAGGAAAGTTGAGCAAAAAGATGAATAGCAAATAGCCTTGTCCTTCTCTCAGAGTCAAGATGTGGCAGAGGTATATTCAAAAACTACTTTTGAAGGAAATTAGATTTGTCCTAGGTCGTATTTGAAGGTTTTAATGATCTGAGCAGCTTCCTGCAGCAGTTTGCACATACACCATAAATGCCAGATGGAGTTTACTGAACACAGATGATTACACTTTACAAAATAGTTTCTTTCCATCTGATTTCACTATCTAAATGTAAATAGGCAGGTAGGCTTAGGAAACAGGTGGCAGAAGAAGAAAAAAAAAAAAAAATCAAAATCAACACTGCACTTGGCCATAGGGAATTCACATGTAACACTGGCCAGAAACACCAACACCCTGTGCACCCTGGTTTGTCCTAGCTCACCCGTGGATATAAGTCACTGACGTTCGTTTCATTTTCAGGGAATCATGCTTCCCTTATAAAGCTGTATGCTATGCAGTTTGATGGGCAGCTACTTTTTCCTCCCTATACAGCTTTTTCATCGAAGTTAACTAGGACTCAAAGGTTTCTTCAGCTCTTTATGTGAATACACAAAATGTCATTACTAAATTATGGATTAGTTTGCGTGCCCAGATGAATTTTGGAATAAGAGAATTGAACTTTGAAGCCTGGCAGAGGTATGTGTCCAAGCAGAAGAACATGAGCCAACCACGTGGCAAAGCTGTGTTGGGGATGGAAGGCGACATAGAGACTTGTCACCCGTGGAGATATTAACAGAAAGGGCATGCGTAAGAAACATGAGTTAAATATGCTATGCTTGGTGCTGGGGATTAGTATCCCGTTTTGGGCATCACATTTAAGGAAAATGTAGTTAAGTTGAAAAGAATCTGAAGGAGACCAGCAAGAAGACTAAGTTTGGAAAAATTGCTTAGAAAATAAAAGAACGGAGGGATGCGTGTGAAGAGGACAGCAATCTCCATGTATGTAAGCAGCTGCTTTAAAGGGGAGATCGATCACCTGCCTATGGGCAGTAGTGGTAGGACACTGAGTAATTGCCTTAGCTTGCAAGCGTGCATCCTGGGGGAGGGAGGTTAAATGCGAGACTAGATAAATACTATAGCTAAAACTGTTTACCTCGGAGACACTAACACCCATTACTTTCACAGGAGTATTTAAGAAGAGGGCAGGCAAGCATATCTGACAAGGCAATAAACCTCTGGCTGAACTACAGACAATTTTCTCTTGAGGAACTCTTGCATTATATTAATATTTACTTATGAATGCTGCACCTATACTGAGCATGAAAACTGCCTTCTCCTACTACTGTCTCTTTATATTAACTGTGAGACATCTCTGCAGACAGTTTTCTAAAGTGATATATATTGCATATTTCTAACAACATGCCAAAGCTTATCAGAGGTCAAAGAAAGCGCTGAAAGGTCAAGTAAAGAATAGAGTCTTTATGCCTGGTAAGTTATGAAAGTAAGATGGATAAATATGTATCTATAAATGTATGTGTATATAATGTATATATAATGTGTAAGAAAACAGCTAGGATTTCTTTACTCATTTGTCACACGTTATATTATTTCAATCATGAAGAAGGTAGCATGCAAACTACCACAATAATTGATTGCTCCTGTCAGTGATCAGGAATGAAGGAAGCCCCACATTACGATTTTGCTGATATATTCTACTCTAATCTGGTTTGTACAGTGAAGAGGAGGTGATTACTAGGCATCACTGCAAATTACACTTGACTAAGATACTGCCGATTAATGCCACTTTTTCTAAAGTTGTTAAAACCCACTTGCAATAGGATTAAAGTGAGCAACCAGACACCCCAGTGTAATATCTACATACACCAAGCTAAATGTATGCCTTCAAGGTTTCCACAATAAAACAGAAGCATTATTCAAGTGAGAACAAGAGGTGCAGCAGAGCTGTATTTAGAAGACACTGTGGCTTTTCTAAGGCTCTAAGCCAACAGTGTAGCTTCCAGGTAGCTTTTCAGACAGGATGAAATAGGAAAATAGGAAATAAAATATGATGATGAAATAGGAAAAAAAAATATTATTGCTGGGCAGGATTTTTTTTTTTTTTACTGGGTAAGAGCTAAAACAGCAGTGTAACAAAACCTGCTGAAAGCACACATGAAGTCTTATGTTATTGTGTGCCAAGCCAACTCTGGCCTTAATTGTGGTATTCACTCCTTTACACACCCAGCAGAAAGAAACTGAGCCATGAATTTTGCATACTTTAAGACAAATAATCTACCAACAGAAACCATATTTTTTGCCTTCTATCTTCTCTGAGACATGAACTAAAAAATAGCTGTGATGAGTTTATGGTTTATTGAACATCTCTGGGCATGCAAGACTGGATAGCCTCTGCAACACAGAGTATCAGCCTCAGGGACTCCCTCAGATTTCAGTCTAACTTTGCCACAACCAACAAGAATTTTAAGAGGATAAACAAAGAAAGAAACTCACCCTTGTGGTGTAAGCAGCTTCTGGGTCATCTTCCAGTACACGAGAGAGACCAAAATCTGAGACTTTGCATACCAAGTTACTATTGATGAGGATATTACGAGCAGCTAGATCTCGATGGACGTAACCCATATCTGACAAATATTTCATGCCAGATGCGATCCCTCGAAGCATGCCTACTAGCTGGATGACTGTGAACTGGGCATCATGTTTCTGGAAAACATTTGAAATGTCATTTCAGAGATTGTTCATGTTTCTGCTTGCACAGAATTTTTGATAAAGACCCTGGAAGCTCCTCAGGTGAAGAGCTCATGAGTCAAGGATCGTGATTTAAATGCCACACGTGGAACTACTTTGATCTGCAGAGGATAACCTCCCAGTCAGCTGAGGGAAGGGGACAGATTTTCAATTCAGATAAAAATTCATTTTTCTCGTTCTTGCTGTCATCAGAATTTTAATTTCCTAGATGGGACCTGTGTGAAAATGGCACACAAATCTAAGTTGTGTGTGCTCATGAGACTGGAGTGTCAGGACATCAGGGAAAGAGATGTCCAACTACCCTGAAAGGCCATAGGAATTGTTAGTGAAAATCCCAGCCTTACCCAACGGACTAATGAAAGTTTTCTATTACACAGGCATTTTTTCTAACAAAAGCAAAATGCTGATCCAATTCAGTGGCTTTCAAATTTCATTAAATTTAAACTCATTCCTCAACATTTTCCTCAACTTCAGGAACACAAAAATCACTTAAACACACTGTGACTTAGCCTAGAGACCAATAGTTGCATATATTTCTAATTGTCTGCTTCTAGACATGTTTTAAATCTCCCAGCTCTTACTAATACTGCTTGTTAACATCTAGCTTTGATATTGATGTACAGATACATTGACAACAGGGCAACAGTACGTCCTAGCGCAGCTCTCAAATGAATCCCCCAGTGCTATAAATGTATCATCACAGGCAGCTCTCCAGCTCTTCCTGCTGCTTCTTCCAGAATTTTATTAAATACATGGGAGCTGGCTCTGCCATGTGGGGTGAGCTCACATGAGTCAGTCTGCAACACTGACTGCATTCATTTCATTTTTGATTAATATACTTAGGGGCGATATTAGCACTATAAACATTAGACAAATATAAGGCAAAACAGATGCTTAAAGAGCCTCTCAGAATTCCCTTTCATGAAGAAATTCATTATTATAAAAGTGTCTTCGGAGTTCCCTGTTATGAAACCTTCTTTAACTAGAGCCAACACAAGAGGATCTATATAGACCCTGGAAAAGATTTAGCTAGAAATCAGAAGAAGGCTTCTAACCACGAAAGGAATGAGATGCTGAGATAACCTTTCAATGGCAATGGGGAAAGCAAACTAAATACTTTTAGAAGGCATTTATAAAAAGGGTTATATGGCCTGGGTTGCCTGTGATATTAATGAGTCACAAGGTTCTTATCTTGTGATTCCACACGACAGTAGTAAAAAAAAAAAAAACAAACAACAAACCACCCCCCCCCCCAAACCCCACACTCAAATGAACGAACAAGCTGAACAACTGTTTTGTACAGTCAGAAATTATTCTTGTTCCTAAGAGCTTTCTTCAAGGATTTTTAGCCTAAACAAAATATATACAGTTCAGTACATATATATTTCATTCAGATATACTGACACATTATTTATATGTATTTTACATGCACCAGTGGACATCATAACATATATAGTACATACTGAAACTAAGGTTGACAATATATCCCCTTTTGGGGTTAAATGTCTAGTTCAGTATTATGAATTTGGGGGATAATGTCATTCAACCGTGGCAGAACCAAAGCAGTCTCCGAGCCACAGCTGAGTTTGCCCTAACAAATTAAAATTAAACTAATGTTTCCCCTCAGATGGGATTTCATTTCTGCTACACTTCTTGTTTTGCCACAAGTAAATCTTGGTGACACAGGGAGCGTTCAAATTTTTTTAGGCTCACTACCAACTTTGACAGAAAACAAAGATAAATCAACAACAGTAATAGTAAGTCTAAGGTTGGGGAAAGAAAACAGGCCAATAAAGTTTGCTAGCAAAACATTTCAAACGCCCTCAGGTATGGGGTTTTTCCCTAAACTTTTCACATTGAGGGAAACGGTTCTTGGCTCAGTACTATTGGTTTACTGATAAAATGTCACAAATCCATTCACTTTGGAAATCACTTGGTAAGACATACCGGCTGCCAACCAATAAGCATAACTGCATTACAGTAGTAATTCAGCCCTCAGAAAAACAATTTCCATTTTTGTGTGCCAGAATGTTGTTTCGTTTTGGTTTTTTTTATTGATGTGACATACTAATAGAACAAAAATGTTCTTCATTTTGGAATAATACTTACTGCAAGCAGTCAAAATGGACTAGCAGATCCCTACCTGGCTTTCTGCGCACATCACAACGCACACAAAACCAAATGGAAATAATGAAATATCAAGCAACAAGAGCTGATGATGAATTGGAGTACAGTGGCAGCAAATTCATAACAAATTCAGAACAAGAGCCAGTCCTGTACCATGTAGTTCTCTATTGTACTTACCCGTAGGAAGCTGTCCAAGGAACCATTTTCCATATATTCAGTAACAATCATAACTGGTTTACCTGCAAATATATTACAGAGGTCAGGCATTTAAAATGAACACATAATGATCAGTAAAAACAGGCGTTTCAAAAATGTGCCCAAATCTTCCAAATCCTAAGGATAATTTTATATTTAGAAAGAAAGCAAAAGATGCATGGGCAAAACTAGCTCTGTCCACAACATAATTGTGATTTCACTGACATCAACAGAAATACAGTCATTTCAGCATAACCTGATGCAATTTTTGGCAGCTCACGTCCCACGACACAAAGCGAAGCATCCTGCATTTTCAGTATACCGTGTCTTATCCATTACCGTTGAATATAATCCTTCATATAATTGTTGAGTTTATGCAATGAAGTAGGTGTATTCTGCCATGCATTTGCCCCCAGGTTCCCTCTGGAAGAGAGCTGGGCACTTGCTGTGGAGGGACTCGCAGTTTCTCTCCAGAGGTGCCCTTGTCTGCACAACGGAGGTACAAGGACTGCGGAGCAGCGCTCTACCGCATGGGCACGGTCAATATGTTCCTCGGGTACTATGGCAGGGGAGAGATTAAATAGCATACATGGAGGCAACAGCTAAACCCCTCTCCCTCGGGAGGGTATTTACAATGCATTTAAAATTGTAGAGCTTCAGTATTTTCCTAGCGTAAGCCGAGGAAAATGTTGGAGTGGGGACAGAGATGGAAGGGAAAGTGCAGAATAAAAGTAATACAGGGCATTGGAAAGAAAAGCAGAGCTGTACCGCAGCCACCTTCCACTGCCGGGGGTTAGCCCTCCTCCCAGGCAGCCCTGCCTCCCTCTGCAGCAGGGTCACTGACAACACCAACCTCCCCTCCCGCCAAGCACAGCTTAGCTGGGGGCTGCACAGGGGCAGCGGCATGCTCCAAAGAAACAGCCCGCCATCCTTGAAAAGCATCTAATATCTTTCAAAACTTGTCCGTGCAGATTCACATCAGTTTGTGAGACCATTCTTTCTACCCCGAGGTATTTTGTAACATAACCAAGATTTTATATGCAACTCTGACATGTTGGAGAGAAACGAACACAAAAATTCATGCGATTACGGTGAAGTTTCCAGACAAAGGTCATTGCCCTGCTAATATTTTACCATCATATGGATTTTATTATTTCATAATATTTTCTAAAGCTTTGTTTATTTTCTCTTTCTGGTAGAGAGAAAGGTGGGTAAGAGCATGAAGTTATTTAAGGAGGTGAATTATTATTTCACATATAATACAGGAAGGCATCTGACCCTAAAAGCATGACAAAGGCCTGCATATTGTATAGCAGGCATGGTGATATTTTAGCTTTTAAAACTGAACAGCATAAGGCTTGAAAGAGGTACCCAGTATAATTAAAAGCAAGAAAGCCATTAAAAAAGCTAAGTAAATGGTAACAACTCCTTTTTTGTTTGTTTTTCAGAAAATACAACTTCTACAAAATAGAAATTCTTAGAAGAGAAATATTAATTTCAAAGAATGAGTTTAATATAATAAGAAGAAAATCCTTTGTCCTCTTTGCATGGATTAATGGGTTGAAATATCTTCTTTCCCCTGTGCAAATGATGTGTTATACTGTGGGAGTCACACTAATGGGTAATCGACTCAGTCATCCATTAACTGGTAGGAGCAAACTCTTTATCCAAAACATTAATCTCGAATTATATAGACTATGGTACAGATAAAAGACCTAACAATGTAAAATCTCAAAAAAAAAAAAAAAAAGAAATCTATTGCTTGCTTACTCTTCTTAGCAAGAAATATGCAGTGCAAGGAGAAGTACCTAACTTATACTGCACGTGCAACATTAACCCAAAGGCATTTCTAGTACCGCACAGAAAATGCTGCTGGATCTTTGAAGTAAAGGGCAGCGCACCGATGGGGCTATCCAAAAGTTCATATGATAAATCCACATACTTTGAAACCAGGAGACAGTTGCCTGGTTCCTGTATAAACTCAGTCAATTTTATGACACATGAGAAGACTGAAATTAGAGTAAGAAGCTACATCTTTCAAATTATTAAGAGAGCATCTGCCTGCCTTGTTCACCCATACTTAGAAAGCCCCAAGTGCAGGGTTTCACTCTCGTTCAGTTGGAAACGTGTCCATAATAAGAAGCATATGCTCTGAAGCAACACGGTGCACTTTAAAAAGAACATTCTGCATTCATTTATCAAAGCAGAGCCGTTTATACATGATAACAACTTGTGTCAACAGTGTTGCCGAAATTTATTATACTAACAGGCTACAAATTGCTGTAAATTATTAGTAAACTAAGCAGAACATGTGCACTGGTTATTAAGACTACTGCCTAGAGCGCGCCCAGGAGACCAGTCTAGCAGGAAAACGCAGAACAGAAATGAATGTGAAGCAGGGGAACAACTCTGCATTGAAGCAAAGGACCGAAGTCTCAGCTGGTGGGTGCATCTCCTTCACACTGCTGCTGGGTTGTCCCACCGGCAAACCACAGCCACCCCAGCTTGAGAACTTCTCATACCAAATGGTCCTCTTATAGGGATCGCGACAATTGCAGTTATTAGGAGTTGCTTCAGAAGATCTGCTTAGTATGAAAAGCTAGATCATTGCTAAGGGCCACCTGTCAAAAAGAATTTGGTTAATGAAGAAAAGGTCATATTGCCTGTTTATCATGCATTACCTCTACTGAGAGTGATCCAGCAAATATTCCATAGCCTCTCTACTGACTGTACATAAAACTAATGCTTTTGAGTGTAATTTAATAGCTATCATTAAAAAATATGAACACTTGCTGATTTGTTATTACAGTATATTGGTTTGTTTTAAAAAAAAACAAACCCCACAACCTTCTTGTCCTTCTATCACCCTACAGAATGTTAAAGAAAATAAATGATTATCTGTACTTGCATTTATGCCATATAATTTTACCCAGTAAAATGGATACAAATAGTTCCAGAGCAGTTTTCTCAGCTCAAGTATTCAAGCTATCAGAGAGGGTGTTGTATCCCTGAGGCTTTTATTGACTTCAGCTGGGAATATTCAGGGCTTGCTCTCTCATACTTAAATGTGATAGGCAGCTGGCACTCCTAGCCCCCCCAAAACAGACAGCAGCCTGCTGTGAATACAGCTGAGTAGCAAACTTACTAATAGTCACTTATACAGAATACAGACAGAATTAGTAATGCACATTCAAAAGCAATGCACAAATTCCTGCATGCACAGCAATTAAATTATTTTCTCAAGTGCCACAGAAATACAAAATGTAACAAAATAGATTTTAGCTCAGCTGTGTACAGACTGATGCTGGCATTTCAAGTAATTTTGGGACTGCAAATGTTATTCTGACTGTACAAAGTGTGTGTCACTAAAAAGCAGGGGATAACTTGGATTTACACTGACAGATCTGGCAGTCTGCTCCTAAAGGGACTGTGAGACCTAAGCTGAAGAATAACTTCTTTGTTATTTAAATCAGCAAAATAGACTTTCATGAATCACACCTAGAGAAAGCATTATTATTGTAACTATGTCTCTTCATAACATACAGGGTTTTACATGCCTTACAGTAGTTATTTTTAGACACATTCTTGTGTCATATAATTTGTTGCAGTAAGCTATGAAATTCTTTCATGCCTGTCTATGTTTGCAAAACCTTGAATCACACAATTATAAAAACAAGATTCCTTAAAAACAATAAAACCACTTACTTAACAACAAAGTACTTGGTCTACTTCTACCCTGTTACACTGGAAATGTCCTCAGCTCATTCCAAGCAGTTCACTGAAACGGCAAGGAGCTGCTTTGCCAGCAGTCCTCTAGGATGAACTAGGAAACATCCTACCAATTTCTTCCACTCCCTTGAAAAATCTCAGAGCATTCCGGAATTTTTTTTAAAGAATACCTCATATAAAATCTTATTGATCTCCCACCTAATAACTACTGCAGGACTTTGATCACTAAATTTATGATTTTATGCTGCAATGGAAATTTAGAAAGTCTCTGAATTTACGTCTCCCAGAACAAGCCAGTTTGGGTATTTCATGCAACTTCTCTTTTCTACTACTATTTCTGTCTTTCCACCTCAAGGTAGAGGACAATCAGCAGCACAAGCAACGAGAGCCAGAACTTGCCTAAATGAGGCAGCATCACCAGCACCAAATCCCACCAGCTGCTCATAAGGAGAAGAGCATGCAGGATCTGAGTGGCTTCGAGGGGGCTACCATGGCTGCCGTGGGAAAGCTGGGTAGGACCTCCAATACTGATACCGCCATTCAGGAATGCCTGCTACAACTTGCTGTGATCTTAACAAAAGTGGATCTGGAGAGGGTTCTTCAAATATGTCATCTTTCCAGGAAGGTACCGAGCCTATGGAGTTTTCAGTTATATTTTTGTCTCAAAATGTGAAGGGATTGTTATCATAAACATAGGCAAAAACATGCTTAAAAGAAAAAAATGCAAACCCACAACAAAAACACCAAAAGGCAGATTTAGAAAATGTCTATTAGTAAAAATATAAATATTATAAAAGAAATAAGATCAATTTTACTACGGACAGCTTAAAGCCCCAAGATTTTTTTTGAGATTTTTACTAAGAGGTATAAATTCTAGAGGATCAGGATCTTTAAAATGCCTCATACTGGTACATACTGAATATCACATGGAGTATTTTCCCTGCATGAAAACCAGGTAGCAAAAAGTTTGGACTTATTTATTAATATATTAGTATCAGTTGCTGTAGCCAGGTAGGCTGTTCATTAGTTTGTACTAATGATAAAGTCTAATGATATAGTTGAAAGCAGAACATATTGCCTCAGTGCAATCAGGAAACCTTAGGACATAAGACTCCATGACTCCTAACAGATTATCAGCAAGTGCCTCTTGGCCACTTTGTAGCAATTTGTAGCTCTGGAGTTTATTAAACATGCCAGTTTCTTACTGAGCTGCTCTGTTCTTCAGAAATGCTCCTTTTTCTCCGTGTTCTCTGTATTTTTTTCACGCAGATCATTTTTATTTCCCATTTTTTCCCATCTCATTAACCCAGGATACTGCTTTTATGTTCTTGGCAGCCTGAGAGCAGCAAGACAGCGAAGGTCCTACAGCTGCACTGCAGGCAATTGACTCTGCACCATTCTTCATTGGACCCATCAGTGTGGGTTTAGCTGGTGCTTGCACATGAGTAATTTTTTTCCTGCTGTTGAGGAAATACAATATACATTGCAAAAGACAAGTTATGTGTTTCCGCTGTTATCTCTTTTGAAGGATATTTGGTACATATTAACGGGGTTATAACATAAACATTTCTGGAAGGTTTTGCCGAGCAGAAACATAGATTATTCAGTTTTTTATTTGCTTTTGCTCTTCCTTGAAAGATCAGAGAATCACAGAATAATTTAGGGTGGAAGAGACCACCAGTGACACTTCCCACGCAAAACAGATGCCCCTATCATATCTTACTTTTAGTGACGACTCCCTCTAAGCGAATGATATTAGGGTGGTCAAACTGTCCCATGATGCTGGCTTCTCCCAGGAAGTCCCTTCTCTGTTTTTCTGTGTAGCCAACTTTCAGGGTTTTGATAGCCACTGAAATTTCCTTTTTAGAAGGCAGCTTTAGGCGCCCACTGCACACTTCTCCAAATTCCCCTAAAAAAGTGGAAAAATAACAAAAGATGAAAAGTAGTTATTTCATGGGGATTTAAGAAAGAAGACTTATCATTCAGCAAAAGTCCCTGAACTGTGATGTTTACTGGTGGGCCACAGACTGGCACTCCAAAGGAGGACTTCAGACAACTATTTAACATTTCCATGCTTGGGTTCTCCAGCTGTCAAACTGGACAATGTCACTTATTTACACTGCATATCCAGATGACTGCAGAGCAGAGGAATGCATAAACGTCACCAGAAAATTCCCTTTTTGTTTCAGTTGATGCACTTTGAGACAATAGTAGGAGGGCTAACTGATCAATGCAGAAGTATCAGAATAGCCATGCATCCTTGTGAACATTATACTCTTCATTTCTACCAAACAAAGATAGTACAGTTCCCAATTATTTTAATTATTTCAATTAAAGTAGCAAGAGAATTCATAACAAAATAATTTATCTACACAGCTGCAAATAAAAAAGAAATCCATATAGATTATCTTTGTTCTATCATGATTCAGATGGATGCAAATATATACTGTCACTACAGAACTACAGAACTTGATAGTCCACCATGAATATTGTGCCCACTGTATATTGTGTGAGATCCTTAAATAGAAGATGGCAGATATCACTGCATGTTTACTTTTATACAATGTGGTTTATCCCTTGCTATGTAACGTCCAAGAAGAGGGCACCAGGAAAATTACCTTCACATTCAAATGAGCAAGCATTAAATTTGCTGACAAACTGCTGGAAGCAAACACCTCATTTGAAAATTTCTGTATTTGACTAACGATTACAAAAAGCATATAAGGAAGTTTCAGTATCTTAAAAAACATTTGAGCAGCAACTGACTTTTGATTCCCAATTATCCAACTCCTCATCTTAGATTTCACGATACAATAAATTGCACATGCAACATCCCAGTTAAAATTACAGTAGCGACTTTTTGTCTCCTTGTTTTAATGACAAAGTAATTGAAATAATGAAAAATACAATAAAACCAGAGAATGGATAAAGTATGCAAGAAATATGATGGCAAGAATTGCCCTTCATGATTATTTATATTTAAAGACAAGGAAAACACTTTACTGAACAGAGAAGAAAAGAAAGGTCTTTTGTTTTGTGGTTTTTTTTCCTTTCAGGGAACTAGCGGGTGTTGCTGGAGGGTTTTAACACTTATTTTCCAACAATACATGCCTATTCAGGTTCTTTTGCCAAAATACATGAGATCTAAATATGAATAGCCCCTCATATGCCATATTTTGTGAAGTGGCCTTGTACAGAAAGTTTGACGTGGAACCAAACCAACCTTGTAAATCTAAATCTACCTGGCATCATTATTATGCAAACTGGGAATTTTGCTTTTATTTGTGAGTGAAACATCATGGAAAGAGTGATTATACTGCTTACATATGAGCTTTTCCCAACTTAATGTGTAATAATCCTAAATGCAATAGCATTACTATGCCTCTAAAGAGCAAAGGCTCTTGGAGCTCATTTGCCCACAATGATACTTTCTTTATCTCTGCAGCTGGTTGTTTACATTAAGCAACATCTGTGAAAACTAAAAATGACCAAAACCACAGAAATAAGATATTTTTAATAGGCAAATTTAAATCGTATTGCTCTTCATAGATCTAATGTTCAAGAGCTGTGTGATGGATTGACAGCCCTTCACCATTGACTTCAGACATAATACCACATGGGATGCATTTTAGATGTTACATTCAGCCCATTTTTCTGCAAAATGAAATTATTCTTTCATCAACTTGCCACCAACATGCTTGGCATTAGAGTCCATGTCCCATTTGTGGCACTGAATTCAGGAATTATAAAGGGAGTAATAACAACAACCAGAATCTTAAAAGTCAGGGCTGTGTGTTCAAGTTCAAAGCTCAAGGAATTGGTGTTATTTATACACAACAAGGAATGAGAAGAGAGAGACACGACAATAGTTTTGGCTTATCAAAATCATGGTTATAGATAAGATGCACAGCAACTCCTTTTTCTATACACAAGAGGCAAACCAAAAAATAGTTGCAAATTACAATAAAGGTCAGTTAGATCAGGAAAAAAATTCTAACAGTAAGGACACTTGGACAGTACAAAAGATTTTTTAGGGAAGCTATAAAATCTTTTATCTTGGAGATTGTAAAGAATAAGCATCTGTCAAGAATAGTACCTAACAAGTTCTGTTTGGGGTAAGGACGTGGACTTAATGACCCCTTAAGGTCAGTTTTCAGCTTTATTTTCTAAGGTTTCTCTGTTAGACGGCCAATTTAACGAAAAAAACCGAACAAATGTGTCATAGGGCAATGACCTTTCTCTGTTGCTAACCCAGGCTAGATTTGAGTCAACAACATAGAAGTGAATGTCACCATATCTTATCACCAGCTGCTTAGCTGCTTCATCCTCTAGGCATGGTACTGTGCTATTAATGTAATAACAAAAAAAAAAATTTAAACCAGGGTGTATCTTATATACATATATACTACTAAAATAGCATTTCCATTACATCCATTGTTTCCAACATTATTTGTATTTCAGGCTGCCAAGACAGGCAGCAGCTCAGAAAATGAATTGTAAACCTATTACTAGTAACTAATGGGTGTTGAGTTCTGTTCAGACTTCTTAATTAAAAATAGTCAACATCTATAAGCCAAAATACTTTACCAAGAGCAAACACTGCTTCAGTTCAACTACTAACCGCAGCTCAATACTGTCAGAGCACCACAAAGAGGAAGACCAAAGCACATCTTGACAACAGAAGGAAGGGAAAAAAGTGCTTGAAATAAATCTTGTAATGTCCAGCTTCGTACTCCCTTTTCTCTATGTTTTAACTGTCCAAAAAGCTATAACAAGCTAACCTCTTAAAACTATTGTTCAGTTACTGTCAATGGAGACTATAGCTATGATTTCAGCAAGCAGTTCAGCAATCAATCCTTCATTTCTGACTGGAATCGTATATCTGATATTTGTTTGACTTTTGGGAAGGGAAAGGTTACAGCTAATGTCCATCAGCACAGTCCCATTTAGCCATGGCTGCACAATTTAGAACTTGGGTGATTAATCGGATTCCACAAGTGCCTTGAGGCCAGTGGTTGCTGCAGGAGACTAAAAGTTGGACCCTTCATAGCAATGGAGCTTACTGTTGTCCGGGAATATAAAATGGGTTTACTTTCTTGGAAAACAGTTTCGCTGGAAAAAAGCTCACTGGGCAGACCAACTACATTAACCTTTGGTTCTTTCATATACAGGGCAGTATGGATGCAACATAAGTCTATCTGGTCAACATCCATAGTGACATGCAGTTACACTACATCTTTTTCCTGCAAATCATTATTATATGGTCCCAGTAAGAAATGGACTGGATTTCATCAGATATTGTTTAGGAGGAATAAGGACTTGTGTTTGAGTTGGAAGGTGAAAAATCTGGCACCGATTTTAAGAGATGAGGTTGATGGCTTTTCACGTAAAGGCTTTCTGAAGTATTTATTTTTAATTATGCTACACACATAAACATTGCATAACCTGCCCTGCAGACTGATATGTCTATTTACATGTGGAAAGCAAATAGCTATTATTAGGAGGGCTGTTCATGATATGAAGATCTCTCTTCAGGAGATCTTAATTTCTTTTTAAATAGGCTACTTAGTGCATCAGTGAATGGCATTTGCTGTGCATTTAGACCCAGGGGACAAGTAAAAGATGACTCTGTGAAATTAGCTACTCCCTTTACTTTGCTGTGTTTTAAATCATGATTGTCCTGCTGCGCACAGGACTCCCTCGGAGTTGGAGAGGCACCTAAGCTGAATGTTTCATAAACCTCGTGAACGTCAGCAACGTTCTACAAGCCCTCACTGAGACACTGCAACCCTTCACAATAAATTCATGGACAGGTAGCCCCTAAATTTTAGAAACACTTTAATCAGCAAGATGTTAAGCTACACATTATGTTTAAACTTTGAAAGAAAAGCAAATGTTTGCTTTCATATTCAGCAAAGCACATACTTATATCTATCCCAAATCAAGAAAGTACTTTCTGTAGTATTCTCTTGCTATCCAACTGGATTTAAACTTTGTAAGTGGTTTGCTGAACTGGATCCATAAAAACAAGTGAGTTGTTTTAAAAGAATTACTGTAAAGAAAAATCTGAAAAAGTGGCTCCTGACCTCGATTTTCTTATGCTTAGCCTCCCACTAAAATCCCTTGTGTTTTTCTTGAGGTTCTTTTGGACAAAACTATTTCCTTACTGCATTTGGGTATGTTTTCAAAGCTATGTAAGCTGTCCTCTATTCTCAGAGACTTCTGGCTAAAGCTGTGAAAAACTACTTGGAAAAGTACCTCAGAATATCAAGATTACTTGCCTGACTTGAAGGTCTCATATTGACGTCACACTTCAACGCAGTTAAACGAATCCCTTCTTCTCAAATCACTGTCTTTTTATAATTTCATTCACACTTGCATTTGTAAAGGAGAAGGGCAGGAAAAGACCAAGTCATTTAGTCAAATAAGTCATTGACTCAAGTAAGAGACAGGAAATGCCTTTCTGCTTTTGGGGAGGAAAAAAGTGTTCCTGCAGAAGCAGCCATGGAGGCACTCACTCTGAATGCAAAAGCTACCACGTGCTGAACGTGACAGCAGTGTAAAGTGATGGTACAAATGCATTTTGGAAGCTCCCAGTGCTCTATAGTCTGATTTTCATCTGTTCTTCCCTGCCTGGCTCTTCCTGTTGGCATCTCTGGCAACTGCTAATCGGAAATGCTAACTGTAATGCCATCCGTAGTTTAGGCTACATGAATCTAAGTCACGGTCTCCAACAAATGGCTTTATTATACCTTGATTCCAAGCTTCGATGTAGAGCACCTGCAGGAACCTACTGTCACTTTCACTGGAGTGGAGCTTATTTTTAAACCACTTGACTCTCTTAGGACATATTCCTTTTTTGAAGCCTATCAGAAAACTCTTCCTCCATTTTCAGAGGCCATATTTGGCAAATTTTGGTTTACCTCTCATTCGCATGTGCATTCTGATTAAAAATAGGTCAGAACAATGAGCTATAAAATATGACATATCATTGATTCTTATGAATTTGTTTTCTAGATTCATATACTGCATACAGCCCAAGTTTAGAAAACTTACATTTGTGAACAAAGGCTCCTGAAAGTCTTATAAGGAAACATACTGGTTTTGGACTTAGCTTTTCAGTACTCCCCTTCTCTATCCCCATATTAATTCTCTATTATGTGCAGTAAGCAGAGTTTTGCTGCCTTGCCTGAAGATGATGGAGAACAGTGCACTCTTGTGGGGCAAAATTAAAACCATCAAGGAACAAAAATTCTACCTTTGCAGAAAATAACCTAACTTCATACAAGCAGTTGAGTAGCTGCAGTAAGAGAGGACGAATACTTCTTTTTACTGAGTGTTTCAGGAGATGCACTGAGTACAGTAGCTTGGTTGTAAATTTTTTTCCAAATGAAAATCTTTTGCTGTGCACTAGGAGTGGGTCTCTCCCACATCTCATGATTTTAATTCAAATAGTAAATTTAGAGAGAAGCAAAAAATCAATAATAAAAGAACTAGTAATTTTCAATGGAATAAAAATCAATAGTACTTCTCACAAATGCTTTAATTTAGCAGGAAAGATAACACTTCACAATCTTCTGACTCGACGAGACAATCTGCTACTTCACTTCAAGGAGCAAGCACACATCCTATCAGGAACTACATGCTGCATTGCAACATGGACAACTCAGTGTGATGAGGCTTTCTGTAATTTGGCTCCTCTGCTACAAAATCTGCTCATTTCGACAGTTTGTTTTCTGTAAACCCAACAATCTATGGCATCTGTATGGCTCAGACAATCAGTTATCAGACAGACAACCCTTTCCTCCTAAATCAATAATTCAAATCCAAAGCAGTGACCAAAATCAATCCAATGACCAAAGGTCATTGCAGTCTGATGGATGTGTGGTGACTGGTATGAAATGAGTTTGTGGTTTCACTCAGGGCATAATAGTCAACAGTACTTTTAAGGGAAAAAAAGAAAACATCTTCACAGTTGATACCATTTTCTGTGCTGACAGATTTTAAAGAGAAACATAGAAGTGTGGCTGAACTCTCTTTTCACTTCCAACAGTGCTGCGTCCAAGTGTGGGCTGATGGGTGTCCTTTGAAAAACTGTCTTGCTATCTGTTTTCTTTGGGGAAAAAAAACAGAACTGTGTGCTCTTAACTTTTTCTATTTACTGAAGTCATATGTAAATATGACCTACTAATTTGAAGACTTTAGAACGTTTCCTTTCCAGTCACAAGTATAAACCCAAAGATGTAAAACAGTATATACAGCAAAAAGATATCTTTAGTTCAATATATCTGATGGTCATTACCTGCTCCAACTACTTTATCAATGGATATATTAGAAGCATCCAGTTCCTTGGCAAATTCATGCACAGCTTGATTGGGATCCTCGTATGTATGTGGATCTATGTAAGTTCTCAGGCCTGGGAGTTTTACTGTGTAAAAACAAATTCAGAGAGAAAAATGTTACTTAGACTTAATTAATCCTTCTAAAGAAAGCTCATGAGACAATAGACATCAAATCAATAGAAGGAAAAGGTATACTGCTTCTTCAAATCAAACTGCTTTTGACAGGTCTTTAGGAATCTTAATATAGAGAGAAACCAGAGACACTAACATAGTTATTGTACAGAAGTCTGAAAACCGATTTTAAACATATCTGCACTTTCCATATTAAACTGCTTTTCAAATATTAAAATACTATCTACCCCTCCCAGCTTGCTATGTTTGGATGCTGCCTTATATTGTCCCTTTCAAGGTAACAACAAAGAGGCAAGGAACAAAATGGGTGATGCTACAGTCAGCCTGAAAAGTGCTTAGGAATATATTACGGAGAACGCATTAACAAACTTTTTCTTTCTGAGTCCTCCAACAAGATGAATAAGACAAGAAAATTATACATGAACAAATGCACCTCTGCCTCAGACCCTCTGCTAGTACATACAAGGATGGCAGCCAGTTGTTCTTATTATTAAAGTCTGATTCTAGCGCTGTTACCCTAACATCCATGTTATTATTTTGGCCTCCCTCTACAGTTTCCCGGCCAGGGATTGTTCTGTTTGCCCGGGGCAAGCACTAGTTCAAACAACTGAATGATTTTAAGGGCAGTTTCAAGCTCTCCACATCTCTTCCTCCAGCAGGACTGGGGGTGGGAGGAACATATTGTCATTCCCAACCTTTCTCTCCAGCAAAGATGCTGAAAGCAAAGCATAGCCTCATTCCCCCTCCTCGGCTCAAAGCCCTGCTTGTGCTTGTACCCGGTAACTTGTATGCATGCCTCTGTATTCATTGTAGAATACAAAGATGTTTTGTTAACAAAAAGTGAAATAACTGTTACATCCAGCTTGAACTTTTCTGCTTCTGACACAAAACCTGCATTCCTGGACATGTATTCTAGCTTTTCCTAACTGTACCAGTTGGTCTTGTAAAAAATATTAACTCCTCTTACAAACACTGCCTTAACCCACTCAGGAATATCCTTTCCAGCTTGGCATTATTATACTGCATCAATTTGTTGACTGCTAGAATAGTTAAAACGTTTTTTGCTAGGGTTACACAGATGGGAAAAAATACCTTTGGACCATTAGTTAGAGCACACCTTTGTTTGGTCAAACACTCCCAAGTGTACGTAAAAAAAAAAATAAATAAAAAATTATGGAGATTTATTGGCCTCAGAATTGACAAAGAAATGATAAAACTGTGTTCCCAAGCTAATTGCCTTGAAAACAATGCAAACTAAGAGCCATGCCCTTAACACAAGGGCTGCGTGTGTGCAGCATTAAATGCCGACTGTGTTTCCTTCAAGAGCCTGATGATTACAGAATTACTTGCAAGTAAAACAAAAAGTAATTGCCTGTATATTGCTGTTGGTTAAAAATCTTGTAAATGCTCCTTTCCGTCCATGCTGAATGTACATTACAGGCTCCCTCATACCCCCAATAAAAATAACAACAATTAAAGGCTTCTGCACTGTGGGGTTTTTGGCTGCAGATTTTTAATGCTGACCCCAGAGGTTCCCAAGATCAGGTGATGGTGACTGCAAGGAGAATAATCCCTTCACACCAATAATTAAGGGCAGCCTGTATAGTAACTGGGTTCTGTCATGAAAAACAGACAATAAACACATGCACATGTGTTAAGCTGTACTACTTTACAGCTCATTCTGTGCAAACATAATAATTTACATTTTCATTTTAACAGCATGAATTGCCCTAAAAGTAGCAAAAAAATAAAAAGGGCCTAGCCAAAGAAGGCAAAGGGAGAGGATCCGATGAGGTGAAACATTTTTGCTCCTTTGAAGTAATATTATAGGGTTTGTAATAAGGCTGCAGGGAATAGTTCATGGCTGGAGCCGTTTTTAAAGTAATTCAGAATAAACTGACTGAAATAAACCAGCTGCTGTATTTAAGATGCTGAAAGTTTACGACAGCCATGGAAGTCACTTTATCCTTTTTTAGTTCATAGGAACAATTTTCTTATTCTTTGAGAAAGACTGTAATTTAGTAGAATAAAGTTTCAACAGCCACACGCAAACATACACACAAATCCTAACAGGTAAATATCTGCAAAATCAATAAACCATTTTCAGGAATTTCTAACAGAAATACCAGGTTCATGATTGGCTCTGTTCTTACTACACAGTGAATCAGCATGGCACTACTCAGAAAACAGTACATAAATATCTAAAGCCAAATTAAAAGCAATTTAATCCACAGGAATTTAACAGCACTGACATGTTTAAGAATAGTGATTGCAACTTTCCATTGTGTGGGAGTAAGGAGAGCAAATTCTGACCTGTTATTTGTCTGTGACACTTTTTTTACTGGCTGCTTTTATTTTATAACCTCATTAAATTTGGATGATGAAGCATTAATTCTATAGGCCACATGTAACCGTATAGATTTTTTTGAGACTAGTTGGTAAGCAGTTGTTGGGCTGCACGAAGCAAACCCACTGTTACAGCTTGTGTATCCCCTGACAGCACAGGGGTAGGAGCACACGTGTTGTGGATATGCATGCTCACGGCTCTCTGGAGATAAGGAGGGGCTCCAAACTTAAAATAATAATAATATGAACAGTCAGAGAACAGTTACTCCCTTGTCATGGGGATTAGGAAGGAGTTCTAATTTCCAACTACTGCAGGTAAATCCCTCATTAAAATGTTAATTCAATTACATTTGGTGGGGAGGCATCTGATTTTGGTACCAACAGCTCTTTTCTTGCAGATGGTACAGCACCACTGTTGTGTGCAAAAAACCCACATACATTAACCTTACAACATGCTAAGCAATTGAAATATATGATTCAACATGGTTTACATGGTGTAGCAGGATATTTATCTGGAGATGAAACAGTTTCAAAGAATCTACTGCTTCTTATTAAAAACATGCTCATTAGACACCAAGACTTCTGTGGGTGAAAAAAAGGAATTTCCAGTCTTGATCTTTATGAAGCCCTGTAAGGATGAAAGGAATCCAAAGTGCAGTGATAAAAAAAAACAAGAATCACCCCCCTTGATCAGGAATGTTAAACTATCACTTTCTTCTCCACTCAGCTTCTCCGTCTCCAAAACTAATTTATTTCTATTTTAAAGAGAGCATGGATGGAGCTTTGACTGTGATCTACTCTTCACGATCCACAGCTCCTCTGCTGTGGAAAAGTGCTGCAGGGTTATGCACATTGCAGAGAGGATCCAGGATCAGAGAGGAGCAGAAATACTGCAGGAGGACAGCCCCCTCCAGCCATCGGCCATAGCAAGCTACTTCCTCGCGATAGCCAGGACACATGCCTGGGCTCAGAAAATCAACACTTCTTCCCCTGAGCATTTCCTGGATGGGATCTTGCTCCATGCTGTTCCTTTCACAGGGCACAGTCAAATGACCCAGAGTAGCCATGAACAAAGTCCCATTTAGCTATATTAAAAATAGTTATGCAAACATCAGAAATAGATACGCTTTGGGTTTGGCTTTTGAACACGTTTCAAAAGTAGCCCAGATTCCTCAGGGTGAGCAAAATCTCACATCCTTAACAATATACTATTTTTGTGTTACAAAGATAATGTAAGTCAATAGAGAGTCTTAGTCCTGGATGAGACCCAAAGAAAGCATAGACATATTCATTCTTGCAAGTGGGGAATCAGAACTTGAACAACACATGTTTGTAAACAGAGCTGGATTAAAAAAAAAATTAATTTGTGAGACACTTGTTTAGTAGTTATTCTTAATTTAAGAAACTGCTCCAAATCTCTTTTCATCCTATGCTTAGAATAATTCCAAACTAAATTATTAGTGGGTTAACTTTGTCAAGCAAGCAATTTTCACAGTCCCTTCAGTAGTCATCAAGACAGGTTTCATTGATTTTATATTTTGCTTTGGGAAAAAAAAATGTCATTTCTTAAACTTTATACAGCTGATAATGAGGAAGTTGAAGCTACACTCTGCATTTCAGTAATGCACAGGAGAATCAATAGCATATTGCTAACCACACGTGTTGTTTGAACATAGACAGCGATGTTTTGCTCATTACTAACCCGAACACAGATGAAAGAATTTGAAACAAAGAATAATTGTTTGGGGAAAATCTCCTTACCCACAAGAGAAGAGATAATTCTCTTCCCAATTTCACCTTGGTTTAAGTGAGGTATGACTTTTTTTTTTTTTAAATTGAAAAATACCAGTTATCTAGGGGATGAATTCAACAGATCTGGAAGCATTAAAAGGCTTCGGTAACTTACAATGGCCATTCCCAAAATGTAGTCTTTTCTCATCAGTGCCATGTTTAGACTTCTTGTATCCACAGAATCTACAAGCAACAAAGAAAAAACATTAATATAGAAAATTCTCTATGTTAACTGCAGGTGGAAACAGAATAAAATGTTTTCCCTCTACAATTAAATGCCTGTTTGAAAGTTTAATGATATTTACATTCTCTGTGCCCTATAGAGGCATGTTATGTTCTCAGGGAATTTGAGGAAATTGGCTAATGAGAGGATTTGTTGATTTTTGACCCCTACAGTTTAATTTTACAATTGCCTAAGAATGTGTTTATAGCATTTTTTAACAACTGCTGCATGATTGGGGCTGCTAATGTTAGCGGGCTCATTACCAAGCATGAAGCAGTATTCGGAGCTTCTGGGCAGTAGGCGAAGGAGAAGGTGCAAACCAGCTATGCTACTGCCCCATGACACCAATTTGCCATGCTCATCAAGGCCCCTCAGGGAAATGGAAGTGGGAGTAAATGTGCAAACCAGACGATAAACTAACCTCCCAATCAGGATGTACACCACAACTGTGAGGAGAATAATGGCTACCGCCGCTGAAATGGCAATCATTACGACCTGGCTATTCTCACTGGAAATGGAGAATGCTGGAAAGTTAACACAAAGATATATAAATAACCCCCCCCACACAAAAGACTGATTACATCACAATTGACACTCATACAGGGAACAGACAGATTAAGTCATCACTACATAGCATTTGGTCTCCTGACAAATATTTAATCTACTAAGTAATTTTTCATCAGACAAGTAAATACAAGGGAAGAAAACAAAAGACTCTGGCCATCTTTGACACTTTACCAAAGTTCTTTCTGCTGCTGCTGATTTTTACTCTTGCTGATTATAGTAACTGCTGTTAAACTGATGCTTACATATAAACATAGATGTAAATACAAACATACACACAATGACATACATATATTTTGTCATGGTCATTAAGGAGTTTTTCCTCAGCAAGAAATCCCAGCCAGTCAACAATCATCACCCTTACTCTCACTTCTGTATGATGGGAAGTGCTTTAATGAATTAAGCTTCCCAGTTCAACTTGACAATATCCCCGTGAAGGTTGTGAAAAGCCAGGGCACACAAGCAGACAGAAGGACTATCCACGGTTAATCAATGCCTACAGGAAAAAGAAGGGCTATTTTCTGCCTTGCGTTGGATGCTTCCCTGCAGTCCCTAAGCATGGGGCTTCAGTGCACCAGACTGCTATACAATGACAAGACACCTTTAGATCTTAGGTATGATGAACCATCTTCAGCAAACACCTATCGAATTTCACCGAGCATAGCAGAATTAGGCTCCTCAGCCCTATGCTTCAAGTTAGTTGTCCAAACTGAGCTGAAAGCTAGCCCTCCTGCTCCCCACAAAACGGACAGTTTGTCTACATGACTGCTTGAAGTCACACCATTCCCCTTGGGAAGAAGCCTCTGCCTATTACAGACCTACAACTGTACTTGCGTAGTTATGATAACTTGGCAATAGGAATCAAGTTATGTAATTTGGTGTCTATCTGTGCAACTTGTACAGTCGTTATTGAGATGTGCACTACTGTCTCTTGTCACCTTCCACATTTTTGGTCAGCTACATTATTGTTATTATTATTTTTAATATTATTTTGCAGAGAAAACTCATTAATTTCTAAATTATCAAATTTGTTATCACTGCAATGGATTTTTTTCTCCTTGCTGTACTTGTCTGTCCTATCTTGAGTTCCAGTTTCATCTGGTATACCAAAGCTACATGTCACCATAACAGCAATTTGTAACTATTTTTTTTAAAAAAGAAGCTTGTGCTTGGTTTTCACAATAAGAGCTGAGGTGGGGGAGGAAGAAGCGGGGATGAAATACATAACATATCTCAAAAATACATGGATGCCAAGTGCAAGACCATTTGGCTTATGCTACTCCTCTTGGTTAAAACGTTGCTTTTAGCAGAGCACTTCTTACACCATGGATTCTCAAGCCTTATCATGAGTACATGAATAAGCCTTATGAGACTGTATCAGAATTATAGTCCTTAGTTGTGTTATAACTCTGAACAGCAGATATGAGTCTTCTGTGAAAGTCCTACCTTCTAAAAAGCAAGCAGTCTTTGATTATGCAGCATTAGTCTACATTGGTAACTGGGTACCTAAACAAAAGCTGACTTTTTGATGCATTAAGCCACTTCCAGCTTCTAGCAAATAAAAGGTCTGATTTCCTATATCGTACTAAGTGATGAGAAAGTAACATTTAAAATGATGAGCTCTATTAAGAGTCTTTCTGATATAACAACAGGACTTGTAGGGAATACCGATAAGGTCATCAGTTAAATAATATTATCTAGGCCTTAGAGAAAAGAGAAAGGGGTGCTGGACCAGTAAATAACTTCCCCAAGGCCACCCAGAAACATAGTGACAGAGAGGAGAAGGGAGGTGAACTGCCCAACTCCCTGACCAGCTACTGAACTGAACGACCATCCTTCCCGGCCTGTGCGCATTGGTTTCATCTCGAGGCTATGCAGGAGACATCAGCTACGCTTCGCAGCAATGTGGAGAATTATACATTGACCCACAGGAGCAATGGACCAATATAATATTAATTCTCTTGGGGCAGTGGTTTATAGTCCATAGGGTTCAGGCCAAAAATTTGGAACAGCACGAGGCTGTGAATCCAGTTTTCTACCAAACTTCCTCTCTCAGCAGGTATCGATTCTGGCACAAGGCAGAGGTTGGGTCAGGAATGGAAGAACATACCACCTGCAATATTCATGGTATACTCTTTATAGCATGTTTCAAGTTTAATGATGAAACATAAAGTTATATAGTAACGCTACCCAGAAAGACACATCATAAATAGTTATGAGTCGCATTTACTAAACTAGAAAGGGAGTGAAAACAGCAATTCAAATAATCAATCCGGATGTCAGTTTAAACCATTTGAGCAAATACATACAATCTGGACTGGTTTCAAATTCAAACTTGCGGCTGTTTGTCCCGTATCCAGCTGCAGTTCGGGCTCGAATTTGGAAGACGTAGGTGGTATCAGGTTTGAGGCCACTGATGGTAACATTGGTGCCTTTGGCTCTCAGAATAGTATAGCTTGTCTCTTGTTCCTGCTTTTGGGAAGAGAAATTATCAGATTAAAACCACACCCTAAAAAACAGAAACAAGAGGTGTTTGGTACAAAATTACTACAAATCACCTGGAGGGCACCAGCATATTTTTTGAATATTTACAGCATAACAAATGCTCGTACAGCCATTCATTTTCAATCAGCTAAAAATCTTTTGATGAGCAAGAAATCTAATTCATTAGAGCTTCTATGGCCTTGTGCTGTAAATCAAATACCAGACATGCTGAGTATATGACATTTCATTAAATGGCTTTGCATCCATTTTGTCCATAGTCTGTAATACAACAAGAAAAGGAAGATTAAAAGAAGGAAGATTATGGTTATTTAAAAACCATAAAACAGATTTGCCTACTGCACTGAACTGGAAGTTGTGATGGGCCAACTTAGACATTTTAGGGCTCTGCAGAGCTATTGCAGGATGCAGTTTTTACTGCCTCGCATTTTAAAAGACTGTTTACCTTTATAACAGTCAGAAGAGAAACTCCACTCACGCTCCTCACCTCAGCTCTGCGAACAGGCGAATATAACTGTTTTTCTACTACGCTATAAAAACTATGAGACTGATGCATCCATCCTCATTTGGGCAAAACCCCACTAAACTTGCTCCTGAATGAGTCTTGGGCTTTAGCAGCCAGAAAGGAAACGTGTTTGCTCCTTACTGCTTTTTGCTAAAGAGCAAGGTGTGCATCCAGTACAGATGATATGCTCACAAACACACTCCACTTAAAAGTCACATATTTCTGACATAATGACTTTTTACATAAAATAAAAAATGGACCATTTTGTAATTTAGTTAAGTTTGGATACACTTCACACTGTGTAAAAAGCTAATTCTGATAAAAGTATGTCTCCGTCCCACTGTATGCACGTAGTCTATAAATTCAAGCATGCATTTGGGGCCTGAGGTATTGCTTATTTTACTAAAGCCATCCTGTACCAAAAGAACATTTTTGGCTTCCTAAAAATGGCAGCTGGAACTGCCTCAGAAAAAATCTTGGACAGCAGCCACACGTGGGGAACTGTGAGAATCTCAGTTGTTTAGGTTCGCAATGATGAACTTATTTATTCTAGAGGTGGTGGAGATTTCATACGCTGCTCTTTTATTTTGAACACTCTGAAATACATTAAAATTGTTGAGTTTTGCCTGGTTGAAAGCAGAATCTGAGTTAAGTTAATGTATGTCAGATGCAAACAATCTCACCTAATTCCCAGTACGCTTTATGGCATTGCATTAGCTTGCAAGGAACTGACAGTTTGACTCTGACAACACTAGAGTGCCGATGCACGAGTACAGACATTGGAAAATACTCAACACATTAACTGTCAAAATCATCTCGCCTTCATGTGAAAAATTCAAGTGACTAGAGCTGGTTTAATGTGTTTGCTCTACAGTGCTGTCTAGAGTAAGAAAGTTAGGTTTATTCTAAGTTAGTAGGTTGACATCAGAAGCTGTTCACGTTGGTGCTACAGAAGCCTAACTACCCTGTTCTTGGTAGTCTTTGATATAGAGAGAAACAGAAACATTTACACCATAGTTAGGGAAATTGCCAGAATCTCCATGTAATATTCAACATTATGCACATGAGTAATCACAGTGAAGGGGGAAAAAAAAGAAACAAAAAAAAAAAGCAGCTAAGCCTGTGCCTAAACGTTATCATCCAGAATCAAAACATCAAATAGGGTGAGCTGGACCTAGTCTTCAAAGAACGACTGTAACAATGTTTACCATGGCCCATTTTCATTGCACACGAAGAATAAAAAGGAAATCGGCATTGGACCTCTTCATGGTTTCCCGATACTTCTCTGTTACAAATTCAGGGGAGGAAAACTTAGAGGAAGACATTCTAAGGAGCTAACAGGTTTGTGTAAAGTTATTTATTTTTGAACTAACAAAGGCCTAGTATTCTAATTTCCAGGCTTTCCTTATCTCATCACTCAGCTGAATGTAGGCAGCTATTTTAATTTCAAAGACATAATAATCTCGTCTTTAAAACATAAAATCTTTTGTGTATGCTATGACTGCACGTTCATTTTGATCTCGCTTCAGGCTGCTTTTATGAAATGCAAACATTTCCTTCTTGTGCAGATACATACGTGCAAGAGAAAAGATAGTCATGGCCCTGTCTGTTAATAATCCACGATGGGACTTGGAAAATAAACGTTTAAAACAATGGTATGGAGGATGTCATGGTATCTTAGTTTATGGTAAGCTTTTTACACACATATTTTGTAAGTCATTTTTTATGTTACTAGTAATCAAATCAGTGAAACACCACATAAAAGCCCAAGTTTATCTTTCTTGGGGATGAAGTAAAACTTCAGAGATACAGCACTATAGCTGCCATAAGAAGAAGGAATTTACAAAAAGGAAAGTCAGCCTTTGCCAAGCAGAACTTTAATCAAACACTCTGTTTGATGATAAATTTGAACTTGGATGCACAAAGCGTGTTCTTCCTGAATATTTCTGCATAGTTTACGAGACACAATCTTTACTGGGAAGCAAATCCCACTACTGTTAGTGTCTCATTTGCAAATGACATTTTATAATTTTAAACTGTTTTACAAAAACCATATTTTGGATACATTTAACATTTATAGTGGCAGTACTAGTGAGAGTGAACGGTATGTCCTTTTTCAGATAAGCACAGTAAGTGTTTATATTATTTAAGGAAGAACATTTTCTCCATCAGCTGTATGTACACTTGAGAGGCCAAAACTAGACTACGCATCTTTGGGAGGAACCCACGGTCCCGATACAGCTTCCCCTTATTGCCAGGTGTGAACTGTTTGTTGACTCGAGAGTTCCTACAAACCTTGTGGAGTATACGTGGCCTACCTACCCTCAAAGCCAGAATAATAAGAGTTTAAAAGCACATAAGTGCATTTGTCTATAATTTATGTTTTCAGCCTCAGAAAGAGCACAAACTAGATATCGTTATTTATTTGTTGGCTTTAACCAGTCTACTGAGCACACAATTTCAACAATGGCAAAAGCAAATCTATTTCAGTACCGTGAGACTGCAATTAAATTTCACTCATTGTTTGCAGCAGACTTCACCTTAATAAAATGTGTGGGGTTTAGTTATCATAATTGTAAGCCACATATTTAAATGAAGCAATTAATAGTTTGTGTGTGGTATTTAGGAGATGGCTTTTTTTAGTATCTTTGCATGACAAGATACTCCTTCCAGAGAACATAATTATGGGAGCAAGGACAAGGAGGAAACAAAATATCTGCTTGTGTAAGAAAAAAACCTGACTTTTGTTATATGTGCACTTTGACAGCTGAGACACTTAAAATCCGGCACAGCATGATATGGACGGACTAAACCGGGGTGTCATTTGGTACCACTAACTTCACATAAAATGTTATGCCTTACCATAAAATAAATGCCTAGAAGTTTCATACAGTATTCCTCTGAAAGAGTATTTTATTTCTTCTAAATGTTTTGAATAAGTAGTAACTCGGGCCTCGTAAACAGGCCCCACAGATTTTTACAGAAAATACAATTCTATTCCAAACACTGAGTTTTTCAGACTGTTTGTTACGTTATGCATTAAAATCCCATAGGTTCATTCCAAAAAGTTAAAATAGTTTCCCCAAACTGTAGCTCCTAATTTCTCTAGAAACATCAAATAAAGCTTTATTCTTTCTTGCTTACACAACTGCAATCACTGGTAAAAAAAAAAACCTGAATAGGTTCCTTAATTACCCTTGCAGAAAATAAATACTTTCCACATGCTTGATACCAATAATGCCTTAGAAAAACTATAGGATATCATAATTTAGATACAGGATGTTCTATCTTTATTCCAAATCTGTTCTAACATCCTGAATATCAGTAACATGCAGTTACCAATAAATATCACGTATTCTTTGAAATTTAAGAACAACTTAACAAAGTAAAAAAACCCACTTTTGCATGGACAAGGTGTATGACAGAATTTGTATTACCCCATTAATACTGTATTTATTAATTTCTAAGAGATTACAAAAGGTATGGCAAGTAAAAACAAGCAGGAGGGAAAAGAATGGCTCAACATAAATCATCTACCAGCAATCAGGTACAACTTGTCAGGAGAAATACCCAGATTGCTGACTGTGAAGGGTTTATTTCCTAGCAGCTGCCACTTAACAGCAGTGGGTTTTTGATGAGCACAACCAAGATGATTTCTGAAGCAGAAAATCAAATGGACTGGACCAGTTTAAACAGAAAGCTCTCTTTTCAAAAGAGGAGGGGAGGGGAGCTGCTTAGAGATCTCAGACTGAAAAGCAGCAACTTCGAAAGGTGTTTGGAGAAGAAATGAAGAGTAACAGTCCAGCATGGGCTGCTCTGACCTCAGGTAAGTTTAACGTGTACGGAATAGTAGTTTTCACCCTCTTTCAATTTGCAGACCTAAAAAGGGCAATGGATTAAAGCCTCCTGACAACAGATTTGCTTTTCTTAGTTACCTTTCATAAACCCTGAGGAATAGGTTTCTGACTCTGCAAGGGGCTGCAGACCACACATTAAAAAGACTGGTGTAAGCAGGTTGTTTTTTACAAACCCTTTGCTCTAAGTAGTCTGGCTCATATTGTCAAGCAGTTGGCTATTTGGTTTAAGAAAGCTGTCTGGTGCATATGAACTCTTGATCACAGACTTCAAAAGGAAGAAACACATGTGTAAGATCAGCCTCATAAGAGCGGTTGTCTTATGAAGCTGTCTTATGACAACCAGTTGCTCCATAATACTGGATATACTCAGTGGGAACAGCAGCCGCATGCTCAGTCTGTGCATAAAACAGTACTGGAAGGTGACAATTTTCTTGAATAAAGCAAGCCAATTTCAGTGTAGAACAATGATCAAAACACCACAAAAAAAAAAAAACAACAAACCAAACACAAATAAAACTTCTCCGTCATTCAATCAAAATGAACTAAAGGCACAGAAGGGGAAAAATTCTCTCCCTTTGGAGCAACTAAAACCAGAGAGATCAGCCTAATGCCACGACGTGCGTCACACCCGCGCATTGCCTCCTGTGCCCCGCGGTACTCGTGCAGAGCTGCCCAGGCGAGGACTTCCACCCGGGGAGGCTGGAGGTGGAGCTGAGCCATGGCTGCCGCAGCTCTTGGAAAACAAAGGTACGGCCAACGGCAGCAAGAGCAGCCAGGTAGGTCTCCCATGAAGCCCGAGTTAATCATGCAGACAAATAACCTGGCCTGTGCAAAACAGGCTGAGGTTCCTGGATCTTTCAGGTGTAGTCTCTCTGTGAGGTAAATAGCTCTTCCAAAGCCTTACTAAAAGGCAGTATCTATTTTCTTTTCTTTAAAAAATTGGAAACGAGAGCCTAAATAACTCCTGTGTCCCTTCAGTGCTAAGGATGTACAAATAAAGACAAATCTGATGTATGAGACAGTTCTCTTTTCCTTCTCAAGCCCAGGATCCGGACTTGATCCTGTCCCCATTGAAATAACAGAAAAAAACCCAAGTGAAAGTCTGTAGGTTACTGCTCTATAAGGTGAGACTGAACTGAAACGTTTAGGAAGCTTTCTTTTTCCCCTTTTATCAGTAGTACTACATAAGTTCAGATTTTTACCAAGGTCTTTGAAGGTTCAAGTGCTCATCAAAAAAAACCCACCCAAAATTAGATGATATATTAATTTGGGAGAAATCTTTTCTGAATAGGGCCTTCCGATTCCCATTCTTTGGCTGGAGATCAGGCATGGACTATCATACCACATTGTCCCACTGGTAAGCTCCATGAGAAAACTTTCTAAAGATTAACTGAATACCCATGGAGTCTTTTTAACAGCAGTTTCTAAGTGGATATTGGTACCACGTCTTCCCTGGTACATATGAAATATGTCTGATTACTAGATATGAACAACATTAGTAAATGTTAAATTAAATCATTTTTTCTGACATTTTTTCAAAGTTTGTCAACTTCAGTAGCAATATATTCTTTCAAAAGGTCTCTCTGACCAATCTAAAAATGGCTAATACCACTCTTCACAATCTTCAAAACAATTTATGGTCTTTTCAATCCTACCAGTAAGATTTACTAAAAAAACCCATTCTGTTATGAAGATTTATTTTTTCCCTAAATACAGATCTATATATGATGTAGAAATCAACAGCTGTAAATACAAGAAAATGTCAATATAAAGAAGAACCTATTTAATGGCAGATTTTCTTTGATTTGTAGTTATTTACAGAAAATTTACAAAGAATTCAGTTATTCATGAAAAGTGGGAACTTTAATAGTGCAAACCAGTCACTAAAAGGATTGCCCGTCTCTTTTCCAAATTGTTTTTGTTTGAAAGATGCTTGTGCCACAGGGAAGCACCAACACACGGATGCTGACAAACAAATGTATGACCACTGACAGCATAACAGAACTGAGTAAGTAAACTGTACTCAAGAAAAAAAGTATTACAGCTTGTCTGCATTACTTTCTATATTTGTTCTGATGTGTTTGGGGATGAACTTGGTAGACAACACAACTTAACAATTTCAATTCCTATTTTCATGATGTTCTCCTTACCAAAAATTGAACAGTTTCAACATTTGGTGTCATTGAGGCTCACAGTGAGTGAAACAGGGGTGTCTCCAAACACTTAGCATAGGCAAGATGCAATAATTTCATTACAGTATTACCAGCACAAAAACCTTCCTTTCAATCTTTCTTCCCACCTTTTCATAGTATTTGACCTCGTAGTCCAAGATGATCCCATTTGGATGTTCGGGTTCTTGCCAAGACAGAGACACGCTGTTCCTGGATGTCCTGTCTTTCCTTATGACTGTGATAGGGGATGGAGCTGTAAAAGGGATGGGGGGAGGAGGGAAGAGAGAAAAGCAAACTGAGTTTATCTCTGTTCCAATCCTTGGCAAAGAGGACTGTTTCCATTTAAAAGACTCATGAGCACGGGTCTGGACTTGTATCAACATTCAGCAGCTGGATTATAGTCCTAGTAAACATGCCTTAAAGCATACTGTCCTCAAGGAAAATGAACTAAGATTTTCTGTTAGACTGGTGGACCAGTGGCAAGACAGCAGATGGTTTCGATCTGCTACTACAGTGTAAGCAATGAAATACATTTGATATACTAAAATAGAGAACAAAATAACAGTACTACCTATTTGTTATAATGCTGAAGTATTATCATTACCAGACTCTGCAGAACTCTGATAAAATCTTCATGTGCAAGTGTAAAATGGTGCCGGGACGCATTATGTACAAGGAGCTCCTGGTATCCACGGCTAGTAATAACCATCAGCAGACTGCAGAATACAGCCTCTTTTATAACATTAGTTGGTAATCTCTCCAGATACAAATTGCTCCCATATACGCTTCTCCTTTACCACATTTCTTTGAAAATGAAATTTGAAGAAAAAGATCTAAACTGCAAAATAACCTCATTTCTGATTCGTATTAATCAGTTAGGCATGACAATTGATTGCATGCCACAGACTCACCCACCACCCAAAACTTGGAAGTACTATCAATGTTACAGAAAAAAAAAAATCATAATTACCTAAGATTCTTGAACAGTTCAGCTTTAGACCACCCAGCTCTATATGCTGTTCCAAGATCAGGCCTAGGTTTCCTGGTCTAACTGAAAACTATGCAATTTTAAAAATTATTTTTTCTGTTTCTTTTGGGTTGGCTTCCCACTCCAAATGCTTCTTTTCCATGGCTTTGGCCAAAATTCATCAGATGATAGCTTACAGATCACATGTTAAAGGTCTTAACTGTCATTTAAAAAAAAAATCTTTTACCAATAAACAGTCTTTTATCTTAACATGTAAAACAAATGTGTTTATATATTCAGCATTGTGCTGTCCTAATAAAAAGGCTCTAGCTGATCTAAACAATTTAATTTCAGCTGAATCCCATGAAGCTTTTACTGTTCATATAAAACTAGTTGCACTTTACAGGCATTACACATTTGCATGCATTAGCCAGTGCCTTTTCTGTTTGGGTTTTCATTCCTGCAAGAGATCTTTCAAAAGCCAGAAAAAAAGTAGTTTCAATTAAAATGAATTTTGGAAAATTCATTCTGTGTTTGATATTGCTAAACTTCCATCAAAACATACCTTCTAATCTTGAGTCATACTCTAAATGTTGACATCCTCCTTTAATTGAGTAGAGCATCTAGAAAGCTACATACACCCGCAGAAGCACATACGTATATACACACTTGCATATTCATTCTGAGCAGCATTTTCGCATGTCACATAATTCACAATAGCTTTCCAGGAAGATTAAAAAGTTGCAAAAATCCTTCCCCCCCCCCCCTTTTTCTTTTTTGATTTTTTTTTTTCCCCAGCAGGGGGAATTTATCCTGGATTTAAATTACTGAAATCAGATTTTGGAGGGGTTTTGTTTGTTTGTTTGAGGTTTTTTGTGGGTTTTTTTGGTTTTGTTTTTTTTTAAAGTAGAACGGGAAAAAGTCTCTTTCTGTTTTACTCAGGCTCACCAGATTTATGCTCGCTGAAGAGCTGAAAAGCATTAGGGCAAGGTATACAGGACTGGTTTGTAATGAACGTCCTTCAGTAATTCCACTTGAATTCCACTCAGGCACAAACTAGTGCTAGAGCCAAAATACAAAGTGGTTAGCTGGCTGGACTGCTCTACCATAGCCAGCTCTATGTTAACCCATATACCCGTGCTTGCTGCTTTTATGCTCCTGTAAGTCATTTTTATGTCTTCTTTTTAAGTCAAGCTATTCATCTTTTTTGTATGTGAACAGATTGCCAAGCCCAGTACCCCAGCTGGTAATACTTCCCATTAAGGTAACATTAATACAGATTTTATGAATAATTAATATATGATGAACAGAAATGGCTTTTCCCCTAATAAATTATGGTAATTTGTGCTATAACACATTCTCAGGGCAGGCTGAAATAATCTTATACGCTCCAATACAGATGTGCTTTAAAAAAAAAAGCTTTCTTCTAACACAGTATTAATTATTTTGAGCTCATTTACACACATTTCTGCAGATGCTACCAGTAACTTATCTCACAGCAGTTTATTAGAAAAGCGTTTGCTCTGCAGTTATCAATAACATTATAAAACATTCATATACCTTTTCTAATCCCTAGGGTTCCCAATGCTGCTTAGAAATTATACATACAGAGTGTCTGGGAGAGACAGCATCCCACTGCATGGGCAAATGGAGGGGAGATGGATAATCACAGGGAACAGAGAGTTTCAGGCACCTTTAATCCCATGCCAGGCTACTCCAACAGCTACTGAACCTCTGAGCTATAGAAATCATGTATTCCAAATCTGTTTAAATCACCATCTTATCTTAATTATGTGGATTACAAAAGTTACCTAGTTTTAAGGCATTAATCTTCAGTGCATAAAGGAACAGTGTCTTCAGATATTTTGGTGGTTAACTATTTATTTTGAGAGGGTAAACCACACTATTTGTGTTCAGAGAGGAAGATATGTATTTGTAACTTAATATTTAATCTTTTTTTTTTTCTTTTTTTCATCTTGTTAGACTATCTTGTGTATCATCTGAGTATTTTAATTTTGAAGCACACAGGATGTTAAAAGTAAAGACTCAATATCTCGGTATAGATTTCATAATTTTCCTGCTGTTCCCATCATCTCTGTGTGTTCACATTGAACTTTACAAGCAATAGTTGATTTTGATCCCCGTTTACGTTTCTGTTGACAAAACAGAGCCCCGGAGAGGACAGCCCTCACAAGAACCTCTTCCAGCAGTTCCTCTCCTGGCACTGCCAGGCTTACAGCTCTTCAAAGAACAGGTGAAACCGAACTGTGCTGCTCCTGGCATGGTTTCAGCACCGGGACCCTCCTTCTGCAAAAAGCGGAGTAGAGGGGAGGAAAGATAAATCTTGAAGCGTGCATCGCCGCTGACAGCCAGCCTTGCAGACCCTCCGCGGATGGGGTCAGAGCAAGGAGCCAGGATCCTGTGCCTGGAGGGGCTGCCATCCTGCATGGCCCGCCACAGCTGCAGCAGCAACCCGGCTTTCCCCAAACCAGACTCCACTGTAAGCCAAGACACAGAGGAGGCCTGGCTCTTCTGCTGTGCCTGCTGCCCTGCACAACTGATGTCTCTCTCCCTCTGTCTCTCTATTTACTAAATTGTTTCCTTCCTTACGTCCAGAACCGACTCCACTACTAACACATGGGGTTGACTGATGAACACATACCACACCTTGGTTTGACCAAGATGAGATAAAATGAAAAAATTACCAGCACAGCACATGGCATAACCTTTGTTTGCTGGTCTGCAAGAAGCTGGACTGTTACATTTTTAAATTTTAATGCAATCTTTTTTGTTTTTCTGCTATACCTGTTAGATAGGTAGGTTTGAAAAGTGTCAGAAGTCCTTGAACCTTAATTTAAGAAAAGATCTTGTTCAGATGACTTCCGAGTTTACGCTTAAATCTACTGCAATTGATGGATTTAAGATACGGTAAGAGTTAAGGTAACCTGGAGGTATGTATTGCCTGCACAGGGACAGTCATAGGACAACAGAGGTGCCTTCCTGACCTATGGCCCCAGCTCAGGGCTGGGGTGCAGTTGGGAGGAATAACTTGACGTTTGGACCATGGAATTAATTTATTTTTGTATGCATCCCTAGAATACCACGTAATAAATCAAAAACTTATAAACTGTTGTAAGTAGTGTCTAAGCGGAAGTCAGCCTTAATTTCCATTTTGTAACACAGCTAATCCTCCCGTCTCACCAGAGCAGCTCAGTTACTGTATTTTACTATTTACTTGGAAGAGACTGAAAATTCAGCAAAGAGAGAAACCGCAGTTAAAGGAAGTTAACATTATAAACTGTTGAACAATGAAGGCATCACTATGAGCAGCAACACATATAGTCTTTAGTCTTCTGTATGAAGAAGAGAGATCCAAGAGCTTCTTGCTTCCTGAAAACCATTAAATACCTACAACAGGATGAGACTGAATTCAAAACCAGGCTACAAAAAGGAACAGAAGTACTTCATATTTAGAATAGCCATTTTTCATTGCAGTTCCAGGATTTTCCTTTCTTAAATTAAAACACAATTAGATTGTGCAACAACAGAATGCTAGAACAAATACTTTAAATGTCTGAAGCTCCCACTGACAAAACCAGTTTTGTACTATGGGTTAGCAAATAATGACACATTATGAAGCTTTTTAGGATAAACTGAAGTATTAAAAATTATATTAAAGCATCAATAGCAACACAAGGTCAGGTTAAATTAATTTATCATTTAGAAAACATACATTTCTTCTCCCAAATAACAAGCGATAGGACGAGAGGCAATGGCCTAAAGCCGCGCCAGGGGAAGTTTAGGTTGGATATTTGGAAAAACTTCTTCACTGAAAGGGCAGTCAGGCACTGGAACAGGCTGCCCAGGGAAGTGGTTGAGTCTCCATCCCTGGAGATATTTAAAAGACGGGTAGACATGGTGCTTGAGGACATGGTTTAGCGGTGGACTTGGCAGTGATAGGTTAACAGTTGGACTCAATAATCTTAAGGGTCTTCTTCCAACCTTAATGATTCTATGATTCTATGATTCCAAGGTAAAAAGGAGAACACTTTTTTAGACTAAGAAGTTGAATAAGTGCTGTTCCAGTGATTTTTGGATAAATCCTGTGGCTTTATACCTCTATGTATTTACATTTTTATTGGTGTTTTGATTAATGTATTAGTACTCTTAACTTCTTCACTGAATACGAGTCCTTTTTTTTTTTTTTTATACCTAACCTTAGGCTTGTGTGGCCATGCGTTAAGAGGTTCAGTCTCAATAGTCACGTGCAACGCATATAGAGGCATTTTTATGCATCAGATGGTTACTGTTTGTCTGGTACTACAGTCTAGCTGGTTTATGACTAGTTTAAGCGGTTAATATGAACATTCAAAACTCCCTAGAGTTACAAGGGGAAATGTACTTTGAGCGCTCGATGTTGTTAGGTAGCATTTGTGACAACTGAGAATGTGGATGTTGAAAAGGTAACAAACTCAATGATCCAGGGAGCTTAGACTCACAAGTGTAAAAACCTCCTCACTCATGACTATTAAACATGCAAGCAAATAACATGAAGGATCTAGCAGAGACGACAATAAAACTCTGCTCAAATTGATTTCCCAGTGAAACTGACCCCAACAGATCATTTGTTTTCCTCCAGTTTAATAGCAGCTGTATATAAATCTCCTTATTGACTTTTTCCTTATTCCTTGGTTATTGCTTTCATATGTGACTGGCTTACAGATGTATATATATACACTGGAAGAAAATTCCCTGTCCTGTGACAGGGAGAACTCACTATTAACTTTGGGAAGCCATGTGTGTACAACTGCTGAAACATTTACAGTCCTGTTGTTTCTTGCTTAGGTCTCTAGATCACAAATTAAATTTCAGGGAAGGATTTCATTCTAAAATGACCGTGGCCTGCCCACTTCCAGCTTTTGCTTGCAACCAGCTATCAGCATCAGAAAGTAAAATATTCCAAGCTATGCTGAAAGATGGTGATCAAGGACATATCTGACCCAGCAGAACTGACTGTATTATCCACATTACAACTTCTTCTGCACTGCTGAATAAATGGAAGGCTTGTTCCTTTTTCTTTCTTTAGAAAACTGATGCTTTTATTATCTAATCATAATACTGTCATCTGATAAAATGTATAAATTTCCTTTAATGTCTATGATGCCCCTAGGAGGTAATGTGGAACAAGAGCAGTAAATAAAGATCATAATCTGAAAATTAAATCTGCAGCCTCTGACAGCAGGATCCACTGGGACCCAAACCCAAATCTGTAAGTCTTAGAGAACCAGCTTCCAAACAACAAAACTATCATACAAGTCCAAGTGGAAATACCAATGTTTGAACAAACTGATCTCTCGCTTAAGAGGCAGTTTCTCCAGAAAACTGTAGTCACATCCACAAAGTCAGAATACGTGACAGAACTCACCCCGGTGCAAGCATTAGGCACCCATGCATGGCTCGGTCTGGCACTGCTCATAATGCTGCACATACACGTTTCACTCACGCAACAACCACCTAACTTCTGGGTTTTTGTAAACCAGCCTTTCTATCTTTAGGTTTATCCAACCATTCCACTACCAACCAGCATTCCATTTGTGACAGAGTCCTAAGTATTGACTCGCAAATCAGTATAATGACATCACATCTCCACGACATGATCACATTAATATGATGTCTGTATGAACTCCTACGCTTGCCCTGGGATCCTTTATATCTCCAACATCTAGCCCGTGGATTAACATCTAGGGGGTTTATTATAGAAGCCTGCTCACAAAAAGCAGGAGCTGCACTATTTTAAGCCTCTCTGATTGCATTACTGTTTACTTTCTCGGTTAAGTGCAGGTAAAGGCGCTGCCTCCCTCTGCGCGGCTGTGCTGAAGCAAGGCTGATCCCACAGGCACATTCCAAGAAGGCTCGCTCAGCGCCGGGTCCCCAGGTGCCTCCCAGGAGGCAGGAGGAGAAGGAAGCAGTTACACTTTAATAACGCTTTGGGAACCTGCTAAACCCTACGTGCTCCTCTTCCAGATACAATTACCCACCTCTTCAATGCGTGCGCAGACACAGTCCTTTGCCCTTTAATCTCCAGGACACGTAGTTAAACTTGCACAGTATTTGTGTTTGTGTTCCTGCACCTTTTCCTTGAGCTGAGGCAGGCTCAATATATTTTTATGACTTGGGCTGTAAAATGTCACTTGATTCTGTAACATCATTAGGTGACTGTCAGCCAGAAGGCAACGTACCTTCCCTGTCGCCAGGGAGCAGGCATTAGGGAGTCTAGACATCCCAACAGCAAGAGGCCCATGTATACAGCATACAGGACCCTCACACCGGATCCAGGCTGGATCCCAGTAGGATGCAACCGTAAGGAAGTGGATGAAAAGGTTCCCGGTTTCTGGGACAAAAGGGCTATCAAGATCCAGGCATTAACACGTACCAAAATGTGGAAGGAAAGAAACAGAACAAAACTTTAAGGACTAATAGAAGCAGAATAACTTTGGATGAAGCAAAGCTGCGTGGGGGAGCTGTGTATGTCTCTCCCAGAAACAGGGCAATTTTAAAGACTGATTTGTTCATGGCTGTTTTAATGGATGACTGCCTGCATTATGGCAGAAGTACCCAAATGCATCTGGAAGTTGGTGGACTCCAGCCTGTGGTTATAGGCTCCAGAGCAACTGCAGGCATCGCACAGGTGCGGTGAAGGAAAGGCAGCAGGGAACTGGAAAAGGGAAAACAAGCAGCTTCAGCAGGAATTACACTAAAAGGCAGCTGCTTGATTTCGCTCTCAAGTGTGGAGAAAGGCAACCTTCTGGGCAGCAGCTGTGATTATCAAAGCTCATTTCTCACTCTTACAAATAAATTCTAAATTAAAAGCAAACGTCATTAAGTGTCGCACATTCGTGTTCTCATTTCTCCCTCTTTTTATTAAAAGAGATAGCAAATGCCTTCCACAGAGCAAACAAAATGTTAGACTTGCTCATATGTTTAACACGTGTGTAATAAATCATGGAAATGCCATGTCCATTTGGGAAGTATCAGGCTGCACAAGGCACTCGCTTCAGAAACTGAAAATTATGGTGCCATGGCGTTCACAGCTGTTATTCCAGAGAGGAGACAAATGCCGTATATGCTTTCATAAGGATTCAGCCCAAAGGTACTCATAACACAAATGTTATTCTTTCTGTTCTCTGATTGAGATGGTGATGGTGGGAGCTTCGCAATACTTCATATTTTTCACTGAATGTGTTTAAGACCATATCAATTTAAAACCAACAGTTTTGCTTTGCCTTCCCTACCCCATTGTTACATTACTTCATAGGACGTTAGAGCCTCAGGCTTCCTGGTGTGAAGTTTTCAGAAAGACGAATTTATTCACCATGCCCATAACATCAACAGTCAGGTGCTGAGCAGGCTTTCCCTGTCCGTGAAAGTTTAGTTATTTCTTCACCCAGAAAAATCCCAAGCACTATTTAAGAAGTACACTTAAGAACCATCTCTAGAAATGACAGTATCCAAAACTGGAGAAGACAATTGCCCTCAGATAAGTAATTTATGATATAAACTCTTTCTCCCCTTTTAAGTAATCGCCAAGAACTCCTGAACCAGCCTGTCAGTAAGTTCCATCAGAGTCTTTTCAACCTGGTCAGAAAACACTATGAATGGAAACAATATTTCTCAAACTTCTTGCCCTGTCATTCTTTGGTAGTTTCACAGATGGCTTTGGACCAATTGCTTTTGCAAAGGTTAACCAGGACAGAAGAATCTCTGACAGAAAAGACTTGAAAGGTAATCACATCTCCTTTTACTTTCTTTTGGATTTTGGGATGATTTAACCTTTATTTTTGTTTGGTTTTAAACATTTTCTTTGCATATAGAAGCACAGTTTACTAGAAGAAATGCTAAAAAGAAAACTGTTTCATACATATTCTGCTGTAGAATTAGACACTGCAAGAAAAGTAAAAAGAAACAAAGAAATACAACTTCCTCGAGGGGTTTCTGATGTCAAGCTTACAAAGTCTGAGGACACTCACTTCGCAGCACTGGGTCAGAGGGTACCTGTCTTCATGAGCAGGATGGCACATCCTCAGGCTCAAATTAGTTTACATAGTTGGTGCGAGTAAAACCAAAGCTGCATGTATGAGAAGGCTGTAACATGCAGGGGTGCATAACTTTGAAACTACGGTTTGGTTTTATATTAAAATGCTTTTAAAAAATAATTATTGCATTAATAACTCCGATTGACAGGAATAGGCCCCAAACACAAAGAAACAAGTAAGACTTTTTTCTCAGCTGTCCCCAGCCTGTAAATGGCCTAGATGGAATAGCTTCAAGAAGCAAGGGAAGTTGATAGTTTTGTTTATGATCAAGAGGAACACAGACTGTTTCCCTCAGTGATTACCAAGAATGTTAGCACAGATAAGGGAAAGAGAGCCAGAAGTCCAAGGAATATTATTTCACTGAGTGCTAAGCATGCTAACCAAACCAAGATATTAAATGAGAATCCGTATGTAGCTTCATGTTAAAGACATGTAACAGAAGCAAGTAGTGAAAACCATTATCCACTGATTGCTGAATACAATTTCACCATGACCTCTGGAAAAGGTAGCTAAAAGCATTGGAAGTGAAAAACACTAGCTGAGCCACAAACTTCACCTGCGAACTTTCTCTAAGGTCGTGAGCGTTCACATCAGGACTGTGTGTGTGCAGAAGAGACCAATGTGTGTCACAGGCTTTGAAGCCTTGGTAGACCTTCCTTGACATTCAGGGGAAAAGGGATCAAAGGCTTTGCAGGGAGAACGTCTCTAGCTAATAACAGGCTATGCATGGAGTGACACTGTTAAAACACTTCCCGTTTATATCCCTAAAGGAGGAGTCATCATTTTTAAAAAACTCAATCATTTTTATTGAGTTAAAATGATCCTTGAATAGCCTCTGGGCTGAACTGTAAAACACATTTGAAAAGCGTAAAATCTTTATTTATGCCAGGAATGTTTGAAAATCAAAAGATAAATGTCATTCAAAAAAAGAAGCATGTCCTAGGTATTCAGTACATAATGGGGCACAGCTGTAATAACAGTCAGTGAACCAGAGACTCCCTACATCATGTCATTAGCTCACTTTTAATAAGTCTATCTTCTTGTCCTTTTTATAAGGACCATAGGGAAAGAAAGAAATATATCATGCACCAAACATCTGTGGCTTTCTCAAATTGTCTCTCTTAGAAGACAGATCTACTTAAGACACCTGTCTTGGGATACAGATTGTAAAGTGCACATAACCCTTTCTAAATATCTATTTTATTTAAACGGGGAGCATCACACATTGTTTGCGAGTTGCTGAAGACAGTGCAGCCTAGCTTAACAGAATAAAGACTGAACACATAAATAGCATCACAGCTCCTGCAAGGAATCAAAGACATATATTGAAATAAAGCTTGGTGCTCAACTTGGTGCTGAATTTATTCCCTTGAAGCCACAGATTTCAGGCAAATAAAATTCTAGTTCTGCGGAGGTTTTAACAACTTTTCCTGGGAGCCAAGTGAGTCTGCTTACAACGGCGCTAAAAAATTTACTGATTCTTTCTCTGTTTTAAATGTTTCTCCCCCCAAGCTGAAACTAAAGGATGGCTTGAAATTTTCAATCTGCAAATGACACATGTAGATCAAGATATTACAAACCAGCTATGCCTACCCTCTAAGACTCTCCTCCCAATGATCCTAATTTTTGTACCTAGCAGTCAGTTTTGTTCTCAAGTTTTTTTGAACAATTTTCATCCTGGCCCCTTGCAAATACTCTGTAGTGCCTTACTGGTTACATTCTCCTTAAACAAACTTATCCCTTCTGTGTTTCAAAACTGCTAGATTTGACAGCTAATATATTGAGACAGAAAGAGAAGCAAAAATAAATTTGATTCAATGTATGTAACAGACTGGGCTCTGTGCTTACACCTGAAGAAAATGTCTGGTCAATGTGTTTTTATCAGACTTATTAATTAATCCAGAAAAAAAATGAGAGAGAAAAATGGATTACTGAGTCAACTTCCAGACCTGACACCGCCACGCTGAACTGCACATGCACAGCTACTACTGCAGTCATCTGTTTTCCTACACCTTCTCATGCATAGGTTAAATGACTGAGCAAGACAATTAAACAGGCTACAAGAATTGTTCTGCTTTGTGGGTTTTAGAAATAAAAAAGATAAAAAGAGGAGACTCCTGATAATCAGACTACTGCTCTTCTAGGGAAACCTCAGATGATATAGGGTATATCTGTTTTTTTGTTATTCTTTATACTATAGCTGTGCGTAGATGCCTCAGTTTGGATCCAGGGGCAGTTATTTTCTTTAAGCTTCCTATATGAAAAAAGCCATACAGAGAAAGGAATCAACATTTTACAAGTGCACAACTGAATTGTGGGGGGACCAAAACTCAGGTTTAGGCACTTTTAGGCACTTAATTGAGGAGCATAATCACTTTCTATAGTTACTAGGAAAAGACTCACATCTCCAGGTAGAATTTAGCCCACAAAAAGCCTCCTGTGTTTCCTTTGCATTTCTTTCTACAGCAGGTAAGTGGAGATTCCTATTTATACTCTGATTTTTTTTTTTTTTCCCAACTATCTGAATCCTATATGGATTGTGTGGAAGAGCTGGGTTGAACTGAGGGCAGAGTTTGAGGGAGTGTCTTGTTACAACATGTCCCCTTTGTTCCTTTCCTGATGCCAGGATACGTGACAGCACAAAACTCTTTGGAACTGATTTAATACTGACACTGGCTTATTGTAGCTGAACTCAGTTGCTACCACCATTCACAGCTGCACTGTTGAGACCTTGGTTTACATGGCCTTAAGTCCTTAAGAACTAATCAAACAAAAAAGTACATTTAAAGCTGTTACACTGTGCTTTTAGGGATTAAAAGATGACAGACTATTTTATTATCAAGCAGGCATGCAGTAAAGATCTGAGGTATAAAAAAAAAAAAAAAAAGATTTGTGCATCAGCACAGGTATATTTAGAAAAAACAGAAAATTTAATTATTTTCACTGAACTTTGTTGCTAGTCATTATTTTGCTGGAACCCTGGACACTGAATCATATCAGAAATAATAGAAGGGGTAAGAGCTCAGGAAGACGCATGTGCAAAGTTGGGGTTTGGAGACAGAATATTCAGCCTGATGTGGAGTAGCTGCTGTATCCAGGAAAATGCTGTTGCAACAAGAGGGTCACGGACTTAACCCCCTTGTTCCCACCTACCCTGTACAGGGTTTTGATTTTGCTCATTCTCTTTGCTCTGCCCCTGTGGCCCCTCCAGTCTAACCTGGACAACTGGATTTGCTACCCTACATGATGACCCAGACCCATTTGAATACGGTACATGGAAACGAAAGATAAAACCGTAAACAAGCTCTCTTAGGACAGCAGTTAATATTCTAGAGCTTACACAGTTCTTACAGCTAGGAAGCCCGAAGACATCTTCAAACATAAATGATCTGCCTCCATAGTAAAACTGTACTAGTGTAATGTAAACTTGTTTATAAACTAATTTGTTCAGATCACATCAAATCCCAAAACAGGCACTCTTCCTTTAGAGTGTCCCAATTAATTTAAAAGTAGGAAAAAACTAATTCTTAGAGTAACACAAGTGTGACTATGCAGAGGTTTGCAGTAGTTTAACTGAAATGCTCACATGCAATTTAAAACCACTTCCCCCTGTAATCAAGCATGCTAATATTCACATGGGAAAAGGTAGTTAGTGGAAAGTAGGTTTCAGTTTCCTCATTGCTGACTCCAAGGGGGAGTACCATAGTTGTTTGCTGTAGTACCATAGCATACAATAATGCTGTACAATACACAGATGAATAAGACTGGATCCTGCAGGCTCTCTGATGAAAAAGCTTAGGGAGGAGGTGGTAACCCACAGGCAATTTAACTAAATCTAATCTCTCCCTTTAATGCCATCTAGTCTTATGGAGGTATTCTGTAAAATAAGCCAATCCTACTGCAGTTCTCCATATTCATGTATGCATAAACTTTATGTGCTGTGACAAATAGTAAGAGTTTCGAGGTTATCGTTACTAAAAAAAAAGAAAAAAAAAGATTCAAAAATAGTCTCCTGAATTTCTTTGAAGCAGGGATATTGAGGTTTACAGCCCCTCTGCACCCATAGGTTTACTCTCTCTCCAACCTGAGTAAGTGTATGAGGAGTTTACTCCCCCAAATTTCATTGAGAAGGCCTTGCTACATGGATGAAAAGGTCAGAGTTAACAGAAGACAGTAATTACTGATCAGTCCCTTACCTGGTCTCCTTACAGTTGCTGATATCCTCTTTGCACACAATCATCACACAAGGATTGGGGTGGAAAGGGGTCTCTGCAGATCACCGAGTCCAACCCCCTGCTTTCAGCAGGGTCAGCCAGAGCAGGTTGCTCAGGATCTTGATTAGTCGGATTTTGAATACCTCCACACACAGAGATGCCACAATCTCTTTGGGCTACCTGTTCCAGTGCTCAATCACACTTAGAGTAAAAATGTTTTTTCTTAAGTTTAAACAGAATTTCTTGTATTTCAGTTTGTGACCATTACCTCTTGTCCTGTCACTAAGCACTACTGAGTAAAGCCTCGCTCTGTCTTCTTTATACCTCCCATCAGGCCTTTATATACATTGATAAGATCCACCTGAGCCTCCTCTCCTCCAGGCTGGGCCATCCCACCTCTCTTAGCCCTTCCGCATATGACAGATGTTCCTCTCCCTTACTCATCTTAGTGACCCTTCACTGGTCTTGCCTCAGTATATCCATGTCTCTCTTGTCCCGAGCAGGAGCAAAGTGGGACACACCACATGTGGCCTCACCAGTACTGAGTAAAAGGGAAGGATCACCTCCCTCGATTTCAACTTGGTGGTAATGCTCTTCCTCCTGCAGTCCCAGATGCTCTCCCAGGACCTCCAGGTCCTTTTCTGCAAAGCTGCTTTCCAGCCAGTTGGCCTCCAGCGTGTACTGGTGCATGGGGTTAGTCCTCCCCAGGTGCAGGATGTATTCAACTACAGGAATGCTAAAGATTGACATTGAAAATAGCAAGCTGGAGGAAGCTCACCAGAATTACATTCTGGAAAGTTAGGAAAACACAAAGACTCTAAGCTTCTTCACACTGCCAAAAACATGACTGATGAGGAAATGTTCTGTATCAATTTTACATATCATCTTATTCAACTTTGGGACGCAGACCTAGAAAAAGAATTCTTTACAAACTAATTCTAACACTTCTCCAGGTAAAACTAGAGCCTTTAAAGGTAATGGCCAGTGAATGCTAGTTGTTTCTGACTTAGCTCTTAAAGCAGTTAAATAGATTTTTATCATTAGTTATATGCTTATATCCAATAGACTTATACAGATTGTACTTACACAGATACCACATTTATCTGTTAGATAGGAATTGCAGCCCCCTTCAGGAATATAGCAAGTTTTATTTGTTATTGCTCACTTTGGGACTTCCCCGAAGTTTCAACAAGCTGAGGATGCTTTCAGTATTTGTTTTGTTTTACGCAAAAAATACAGTGAGAACTGTATTTATTATTGATTAGACACGCCACTATCATGTTGTTTGCATGAGTTTATAGTCGTTAGAACCAATGCATATAAAGCTAAACAAAACTAAGCAAACATTTTAGACCAAACAAACAGAATGACTTCTTGTATAGTGAACCTTCTCACCAGATCTGCTGGAAGGAAAGGATGGGGACGGCACTGTGCGTGCTGGGATACCAGTGGGATGGCCAAGGCTTCCTAAGACCTTCCTGAGAGATCAATATCTGCTAATGGTACAGATTTCTGCAAGTTCTGAAAGTTCTCCTTGTCGCAGTGCAAGATCTATTTAAAGTGCTGTTAAGTCAATTAGGTCCTTGGTTAAAATATTAATCTTTTTGCTCGGCATTCCTGAGTTATACTTACAAACCGTATGCCAGTGTGTGATACCATAAAAGCAGTGATAGGGCAGAAAAACTGTTACTTTCTTACGCAGCATCTGCAAAACATATTCAGCTCTCATGTGTCCCTGACCCAATGGCTGTGTTTTGCATTGGAAAACCTCCTCCCTAATTTTTGTAAACTGATTACCCAATAGCATGATTGCGTTGTCCCTACCAAATCTTAGCCTTTCTTCAGTGAATTCCACACCCCATTTCCATTTAAAACCTCCTTGGGGTCCAGTGTGAGTTTTCTGCTTGCTACAGCCCAAAGGCAGTAACTGCAGAACCACCCTGACTTGGACTGGATGTCTTTTCCCTTTGGGTTACTTATAAATCTCCAAGGAACGGACAACTTTCTGGTCTTTACAGACAAATGCATTTAAAAAAAGCCCATAAACTGTGTTCAGAAAACACAGTGAACCTAGACTATCTGTGCCCAGACACCTGATCACATTAGTAATGAGACAGGCAGCATGGCACGGCTGTCAGCCTCTCTTCGTGGCACATTCACAATTGGCACGCCACCTCCAGGGGTACCAAATTCTGTATCCTCTCCCGTAGCAGCCAGTGACCCTTTCTAAATGGGGTTGATTGGTGTGATTAGGATATAACATCTGCGTGGTGCAACATATTGACGTGAGGTAAGAGGTTTCTTTGGGCAGCAGCAGAATGCTTCAACATAATTCGGAGGAAGCTGTATCAGGCGGCAACTGAAGGCATGTATTACGGTGCAAAGAGGATGATCAACAAACTAAATTAAATAGAAACGTGTGCCCTTTCTCTTTTACTTCCACACCAAAGACAGAAAGACTTACAGAAATCAGAACTATTGCAGCATCATTACCTGTCTCGCCATATTTTGCAAGAAACCTTTTTTTTTTTTCTCCCCCAGAGATGTCTGCTCATTAACCTTTGCTGGAAGGGAAGGGAAACAAAGTGCAATAAAAGCACAGCAAAACTCAGGCCAGACATTTGGAAGAAAAAACCCAATCCATTTTCTGAAATTATTCTGAATTTCCCTCAATTCAGGGGACTGTATCTTGGCTTTACAACAGTTTTGTACTGTAAAATGTATTATTCTTACATTCACAGCACCAGCAGAATCGGAGTCGGGATGTTTCAAACCTTACAAGTGACAACGAAGCACACCTTTCCTTTACTTCTAGACCAAGTTTGAAAACTCTTCAGGAAAATCTTACTGTTAGTTACAGAGCCTAGAACTCAGAGTCACTCTAAAGATATCAGTGAATTTTTCAGCAACATTTAAGATGACCCTTGTTGTGTGTATATATATATCTACGTGTATATGTAAATTACAAATATGTGTATGCATGTGTGCATATGATCTGTTTATGTACGAAAATGCAGCTGCCGTGCAAACTGACTCCTAACGTATCAGCTGAATTTATCTTAACACACTCTGGCAGATGTCCCAATTGCTGCATTACAGAAAATTAGTACTGTGCATGTTCTGATCTATTAGGCTGGTGATGGATTCATAGGCAGAAATGCCCATGTGTACGGTGAAAAACATGGAAATAAATGTTTGTTCAATTTTCAGCAGGCATTTGGAGCTCAGAGACCCAGCAAATGTAATGCCAACCAATGCCTGTCTTGAACTGAGTTCACCTGAAGTAAAGATGTACAATGTCTGATTTTTACCACCAAGAGAACTGCCACAAAAATCACATTTTTGCCATTAGAAAATACAAAACATTCTGCAGTTCTGCCTCAGGCTCTTGGAAACTCAGATACTTGAAAACCAGTGTTTTGGGTGGGTGAGGAACATTCTACAGAACAGCTTTTGCTAAGTGGGGATGGGCCCTAAGAGTGCTTGAAAAAAGCATGTGGATACTGAAAATCCAGGATTAAAACTACAACTTCATCATACCCATTGCAAGGGTACAGGCCTCTCAAATCAAGGCTGGCAGAAGCGAAATAGCCTGGATTCAGGAGAGACTGAGGAGATCCGGGTTGTAGGGACCTTCTATACTTCAGTCCTCTCTCCAAAACTCACAGACTCCTGACTGACATCGTTCCTTCTGCAGGCTTGCCAGGGGCTCTTTCCCCAGGATCCGTCTGGCCGTACTGAACCCTATCACCCCATGTGTTACCCCATCCACAGAAATCAATACACCTCTCCCACTTCCCTGAGTCCCGCAGAGCTCAGTCATTTAACCAAAGCTTTATCCAACTGGTGGATACCTCTGTCCTTGAAGGAATGTACCTAAAGTCCGACAGCACAAATAGTAGGCCTAGAGCCATGACTGGCTTTTGGAGTCTTTTGGTCTCTTCCAGATTCAGCTTGACAGTGCTTTAATTCTTTTTTGAAATATCCCCAAGTTAAACCCTTAATTATAATGTAATCTAAGATCTTCAGACTTTCTCCCCCCCACCCCTTGCCCAGGTTTTTAAGTATGACATTAGCTAAAAATACGCTTCTGGTGCGTCCCTTTTGTGATCTAACCAGGAAGGGAATGCAAGAGAAATTGCATTTTTGTAATTATGCATTAAAAGATTACTTATATGCATATTTAAGGTCTAATTTTAGCAACTTGCAGAACTTCTAGGGGAATTCTAATATAGTAAACCAATCAGCATGATCAGGAGACAGCACAATTAAGCTAGTAGTAACCCACACCACCTAAATGTACTTAAAGCAAAAATGGGCTATGCATAAAAGTAGAAAAAAACCAAACAAATTGCTTAAGCAGCCTGTGGGTTGAATGAAACAAAGTTGCTATTGCCAGAAATGCATTGACTCTGCCATGTCACAGGAACCCTGCGTTCCAAAACAAAATCAAAATCCACCTTGCATTGCAGCACAAAGGCAGCCAGTGCTGGGCCCTGGGGAAGCACACTGCAAAGCAGGAGGCCTCTGTGAGAAATACCTTTCACTGATCCTAGACAGTTCATTCTGTGGAGTGTTCCCAGGTGATTTCTAACTGCTGCGGTGATGAACAGGCTGAAAGGCAATATCTCTGATATAAAAAACAGAAGAAAAGAGAGCAACTAAACAAAGGCTGCTCAAGTCGCTGACACAAATACCCCAAAAAATGTAACCGTAACAGCAGCAAATTGTTTGGAATGGACATAAAAGGCAAGTTTCAGAGCTGAAGTCAATATCTAGCTGAGAAAGAGATCATGAGAAGATGTTTCAATTGGGTAGATTCACCTCTGCCTCCCTACTGCATAGTTGGACAGTCCTCCAGAGCATTTGGAAATGTAGCGACTGCTGTCAGGAAACAGTCTGTTCTCACATTTTTATGCCTCCCACTAGAGCTGATCTGTGATCTGAGGAGAAGAGATTTATCCTCTACAGTGAAAAACATTGCAATAACATATCTCACTAGGAGAACGTCTACCTAGAACAATGTTAACTTGGTTTGTGCTTTGAGGAAGATAGAAATGGAGGTACTTTGGCAACAGGGTGTGGGACGGGAGGAGGTGGGAGAAGCACACACGCATGCTTTCAGTACAAAGCTTCCTGATGGTGAACCGCATGGAGCAGAACTACAGAAATTCCAGGATCTAGTCTTTCTCTTTACTGACAAACATTGTTCCTAAAAAAATGGTACCTAAACAAATGCTAGAGAAGAGTCTAGATTCTTCACATCTTTCAGATAAATGGAACCTTGCCAAATGAGAAGCAAATGGTAGAATAGTGCAGCAGTGACAAAAGCTCTGATCTGACAGTCAGGGCATACTGCTGTACTCATGCAGGGCCTCAATGACTTTAACAAGTCTCCACAGACGCAGAGCAGTCCCTTTGTACGCTATCAGCTACGACACCAGGACCTAATTCAGTGTTCAGCTCTACACCCCCATCGTGTTGGCAATAATTCAGAGTTGGTGAGAAAACTTTTAAAGGAAAAAGAAAAAAAAAAAAAAAAAAAAGGCAGCATTTTAAACCTCTCTAATTTAATGTTAGCTTTTTATGTGTCTAACATCAAAGCATTTTTTCACTCCTATTTAATCAAAAATAATCACTAAGATTACTACAGTAATTTATGTTGGAGATTATTGAAATGAGTGTTTTATTAAAATCTGCTTTTATTAATAAAACACATACTGGCTAAGGAATCATGTGAGTCTGCTATTAGAGACTATTAACTGGGAACTGGGAGTTAATCATAACAGTCATGCTGCCAGGTCCTTTGACAGCAACACATACTGGGTTTGTTTCTGCTTTTACTTTTACTAGCATATTCAAGTCAATTAGTTACCCTAGCACAGGAGCGGTCAGAGTAACTCCTGTAAAATAGGGAAAGGAAACAAAGGTACATACGTCTCAGTAGCTTTGAACAAAGGAAGGGTAATCAGAAAGAGACTCACCAGCCTGATTAGTTGTGATGCTGACAGCAGCAAATTGTCTGGAAAGCGTACTCAAGTCAGATACCCCGTTAACTGCATCAATCTCAAAAGTGTAATTAGTATGTGCCAAAAGGTCCACTACTGTCACCGTGGTGTTGGTGAGTCCAGTCTGACGGGGTAAGAATCGCACGTTGTCACTACATGGCTCACACATCTTGATGTTTCCTCCACATTTTTTGCAAATGATGTTGAAAGTGACATCTTTCCGACCTCCAGTGTCAAGAGGCCAGCTCCAGTCCAGGATAACGGACGTCTCATTGATGTTAGAGATAACGTTCCTTGGAGCAGATGGTGGTCCTATAAAAGGAGACAGGAAATCGGAAGGATGAGATTTGCTGTAGTGCTCTAAGATGGCAGTAACAAGGGCGCAAAAATACAAAAGTCAAAAACATAAATAACCAAACTCGTCTAGTTATTTCCTGTAGAGACTCCTGAAATATTTCACTGGACTACAGACCTAGACTATCACGGACCATGTTTTCTTATAGACAGACAGTACCCTCAGGGCGCAGTTCAGGATTGAGGGCTGAAAATATTGGTAGCAATTTAAAAATCCTAGCTCTTCTTCTCGAGTCTGACACAGAACAAGAAGTAGAAAACGAAAACAGAAAGACATAAGCCTAGCCCACCAAGTTTTGGTAGCCTGTCCAACATGTAAGAAGACATAGGAGGCAGTGGATGGCTGACTGCAATGGGACGTGAGAGGAAGCAAGCAAGCTGCTGAGATACAGATGGAGGAGCAAGAATGACAGCCCCGAGCATAATGATGTTACTCACTGGTGCAAGCCATGGATGGAGGGTCTTTCTCAGAGCGAAAGTAATTCTTTTCACACCTGCAGTTCAGAGACGCATCTTCGTAGGTAGAGCTGTGAGGTGGACATTTGGCACACTTCACGTTGCCGGCAGAGGCTTTGTAGAACCCAGGTCGACAAGCTGCAAAATAACAGGAGTATAGTTTGAAATTCCATGGACATGTCCTTGATTTTAACATGTGACTTTGCTACTGCTCTAGGACCTATCCATATGTAGATCACATTTCGCAGATGTTTATGGTCTAAAACCACAGGTTTTTCTCATAATGAGAAAGTTGATGGAAATGAAACCACTTGGTAGAATGGAGCTTTTCATCCATCAACTTGGATTTGCATTTAATTTTGCCTGGAAAACAAAACAGTGCATTGCACCACTAAGAAGAAATATTTTCTATGTTGCATTTTGAGAACTCCACTTATTTTTCTTCTCTTCTGGTTAATTTAGCAAAACATTGGTCCTTTATCCTCTCTCTGCTGCCAAGGTTTGCTTACAAGGGCATGCTAATTGTAAAGTATGTCTCTTCAGTTCAGCAGTACTAAGCAAGCCAAAATCAAGAAAATAACCTGAACAGTGGAAGATCTATTCCATTTCTGAAGGACCATGCATTAGGCTCAATGAGCTGCTTCTGATACTATCAGGAACTCGCATGGTCTGTACAAGGAAGATGTTTTTTACATTAACCCAGTCCTCTAGGGATGGTGCTTGAACCCACTAAAGCTGCTTCTGAAAAACTCTGGGTGGTGATGTTTCATTAACACTGGCACACTCCCTCCTTTTTGACTCCTGTTGCATTTTAGACTGATTCAGGACCACGTTTGCATCAGAAAAAAACAGCCTTTGAAGCAGGTTACAGAAATGAACAATTTAGCAAAGAACTTTTTATGAAAAACCCACGCAGTGAAATAACACTCTTGACTTCTTTCTACCAAGATGATATCATCATCTGAAAATAAAATAAAATAAAAATAAATAAAAAAAAAAAAGACCAAAATCGGATAAGAATCAGCAGACATTGCTGTTCAGCTGCTGCTTCCCCCCATCCTTCTCCAAATGGAATTTACCAAGTAAAAACATTCTGGCTGACACGGGTCACCTGCAGGTTTGTACTCATACCTACAACAACCATACACAAACAGACAACGTAACAAAAGGGAGCGCATCTTAAACCCCATTCACCTTTTGCTGCATTTTGGTTCCACAGCAAACACTGCCTAACGCACAAGCACACTAGGAAAATCCCAATACATTCTCATTACAAATATAATGTAAAAAAAGGACAAAGAAAAACACGACTTCTTTTTGTGTCTGGAGCCCAAACAGTTAAGCTTCGATAAAATTGCCCAGGACCTGTCACTGAATTAAATGCTAATTTGAAGCCAAAAGAATGGGTTCACCAGTCTTAGCATAAGCCTAAACAGGGGCACACTTTTCGGTTTTGCTTATGGAGATGAACTGATTGATAAACATAGTATAAAATCCAAGATACAAGACTATATGGTCTTTTGTGTCCATTCATGCACTGCCCAAACAAAAAAGTGTTTGGCTGGGCAGCCTGACGTGGAAAAAGAAGTCAGAATAAAAATCCCAGCATCTTTGTAAGTGATGGAGGAGAGAGGGAACTGCAGCATTAAATTGGACGTTCAGCTTCCACATTATTGTCCATAACCAAATCCTAACGGAAGTGCTGGGTTAGGCAAATCTGTTGATTAGTTCCTGGTGCCAAACACCTGAGTGAAACGTCCTGGCAAGCAGAGAGAAAGCAAACCCCTGTACAGTAGTAGGTCCTATTCTGAAACATCTTAATAAAGGAAACCCTCCTCACACTGCATTGAACAGTGCGAGAAGCATGAAACATTTCATGAGGAAGCACTAATCTCAGCCACTCTTCAGCACTTCACAGCCCTTGCAAACCAAGGCGCCTGGCTGCAGCTGCTACCTCCGACTTCCATGCTAGTAAAGCCACTGGGAAAGACACCTCCTGCTCCAAGTCCTCTCCTGCAAGCCCTGAGGAAACAGTCCTGGGTTTGAGCCTCTGAGGCGTGGGCCCAACAGGCAATCTGTGAAAGCAGAATGGCTAAAAGTGACCTTGTGGCGAAGCTCACAGAGCCTCACGCCAGCCTGCCTGACCTGGCACAGCCATCCTCCCTCAGCCAGCCGCCTTGTGTTTCCATCTCCTCAAATGCTGCAAGGCTGTTTGGGGATTTATGTTTAACATGAGGAAATAAAGGAAACCTCAGCTCCTTGTAAACATCTCCACTAGGAGAAAATGCAGCAGGAAACAGGCTTTTTTGGTTTTGTTGTTCTTGTTGTTGCAGCTTTTTCAGACTCAAATCCCCTTCCCTCCCAAATACTGCCCCATGATACATGTGCCGTACCTAGAGCAAGCCTCTTTGGCCTCCCTCTGGCTGGCAGGGGAGCTTCAAATGATTTTACTGTCTCTGGCCCCAGCACAACCATTCCTGGCACTAAGACAACGAGCCAGGATGCCAATACTGCTCTTACCAGCACTAGTAACTAAACAAACAGATTAAGAAACAAACATCACACTACATCTGTTCGGAGATTTACACAGTGCTTTCACCAAACCTTCCCATGGAAGCTCACTGCCAGGAATTAAACTCAAATGGTTTTGCTGAACCCTATCTACTCAGCTTATAATTTGTATATTTATGGGCGGGTGTACGCAAGACCAAGATGTATTTATGAATAGATACAGTATAATTTTTTATTTTTTAATAAGTTTAATGTAAGGATTGGAAAAAGACCAATAACCTAAACCTGAACCTTTGTCAAATGGTTGGTCTTTCTATAAGACATAATTTCCACTGCTGTTAAGCATAATTTTTTCATAGCATGGTAACCCATGAGCATTCATTTACAGCACGGAACTACAGTAAGACTGCTTATTTGGGACACTTTCAAAGCACCTACCACCAACATTTTAATACGACAATGAATTTGACGTAAGTAAACAAGCTTGTGTAAGAAGTGGACAGATTTTGTGGGGTGAGGAAGAGAAAGGAAGGAATCAAACTGCTCCATTAATAAATCTCTTTAATCCCTCAGGTGGAAAACTTATAGCCCTCATTTAAGAAAAGGTGGTGGTGGTGTGGGGCCGGAGAAAAAAGGAAGCAGAAAGAGGAGCATGCAGGCAGCCCCCTGGTAAAACAAGATCAGACTTTTTCTTTTCCAGAGGGAGAGGGATTTCATCATTTTGCACTTCTGCTATGGCAGTACAGAGTGAGCGGTCGGGGCGGGGGGGTGAGCCGGTCAGATGCCTGCTGCCCCGGTACGCCCTAGCGAGGGCATCCCAGTCTCGTGTCTTCCCCTCAGGCTGTCTGGCGCTTTCTGTCTTTGTCTGTCAGACCAATTTAAGATTATTCACAACTGCAGCCCAAAGGAGGAAAAAAAATGCAATTATACTTGAAATTGAAGCTTGGAAAGGGGGGGGGTGTGCCAATAGAAAATGTTGCCAATGTACTTACTATTATTATTCTTTTCCTAGTCATTTTTAAATTCTGATATATCAAGAGAAAAAAATGAAGCCTTTACTTCAAAAGACATTCATTTTTTTAATGTCAGAAAAATTGGATTACGTGAACTGATGGAAGAAAGTTTGGCTTTTTGAGGTGAATACCATGGCTTTGGTTTCAGTCAGGTTGAAAATAAAAGGACTAGCACAGGAAGTCTTCACAGAATCTGTAATTTCATCATGGCAACCAGCTGCGAACAGCACTTGCTGCTTCTCAACATTTTCTTCCAAAAGCTAAGGAATTTTCCTTTCCCTTACAAGGGGGAACGATGCGAGAGGAAGTAGATGCAATGGGCTGGGAAGAAAAACCTCTCCGCAAACTAAGAGTGAGTAAGGGAAACCTTGAGAGTTTTGACATACATGATATAAACTGTACAGCAAGGCTGTCTGGGTTTGCTTTTTAAGAAGGTCTCCTCAAGTCTGATGCCAATATCTGTTGACCTTGGTAACTCCTGTGATAACTCCAACCTGAAATATTATTTTAAAACTGTATGCAGTCTAATTTCAATCTCTCTTATCTGAGTGTGAGCCATGCTAACTTTATTGAAGTCACCTACTGGTAAGAGTTTCAGGACTGCAGTTGTCCTTGTTACTGTAGGGAAATGAATTTCCTTAAGCTATAACTGATGAATCTGTCTCAGAGAGCAGGAAAAATTATTTCAGTGAAAGAAAAACAAACGCATGTAGCAATCTACAGTAGTTACTGCTTAAAGAAATGTGACTGTCTTTTCAACAGCAAAGTGAATTTTGCCTCTGTTTGACTAATCTGTTGAGATGAAAACATGGTCCTAATTAAGGGTTAAATGATTCATTTCAATTTGAATTAATTTTAAATTAAAATATAAAGCTGTTAGTAAACAGGAGCATTTCAGTATTCAAACCCTGCAGCCCCCTATACACAGAGCAATATCACCAATTCCCAGCTGTAAATACCAACTAACAACCTGAGCCCACGCTGCCTGAGCAGATGACTTCCCAGCCTGGTACCCCAGGCCTGACAGGGCCCATTTCCCTGCACAAGGTCAAAGCAACTCTTTATTTGCAAAATCAGCCGCACTCCCTGGTCCTACAGGAACTCTGCTTTTTGTGCTCTGAATAGAGGTGCGATGCTTCGAGGCAAGGCTCAAGCAGCACAAGGCACTGGAAGCAGCTATACGCAGCCATGAAACCGGGCGTTCAACAGGCAGCATGCACCAAGCCATCGAGTGTTTCCTTCCTTTGTTCCTCTGCTGTTCAGTGAAACAGCCCGGGGGCGGAATGCCACTGTGGCATTAAACATCAGCATTTAGAAAAGTAGGGAATTCAACCATAAACCTATACAGCTCACAGATACCTTAACATTTCCCCATCACGGGATGACAGCAACCCTGGGACAAGCGTCCTGTCCCTGTCCCCTGCAGAGAGGACAGGGAAGCATCCCCCATGCGTGTGGTCTGTGTTAGAGGGGCTTTGCAAACCGCATCCGCTGTCACCTGTGGAAAAGGTATGCCAATGAGTAGCAGCGGAGGTCCTTATGCTGGACCTGAAGCCACAGGATGACCTTTGGCTGTGCAGCTGCGCTGGGAAGTGAACACTACCAGCTGGTTCACCTCGATGCCCACGTAGAGCCTTGCGTCTTTGCAATGTTCTCAAGTTCCTTTTAAAAGCACTTAGATGGCTCTTTTTTCTCGCTATGCATATTATGGTCATGCTCTGGAGATGCCAACAGCCCTATGTTTATCACCAGTAACAGAATTGCACGTTCACCCACCCATCCATACATGCGCACATGCAAAATGAGATGTAACACAGCTGTCAGCTTGTGAAAACGGATGACATAACAAGCAGCATAGATTAACCTTCTAAAACTCTCAAAACCATTTTATTTTCCTTGGACGAGTCATTTCTTTCCCTTCTTGTGCTTGTTTATATCTTTGAGAAACAACAAAAAGGTGAAAATCGTGATTAACTTTAAATGAAGATTTCAAAACTGTTCATTTCACACTTCTGCAACAAATTATATCCAGCCATACATGTTACTCTTGCTATATTAAAAATAACCCTATATAGATACGGTATAGTTCTGGCTCAGATACATGAAGCATAGGAAGTGAAGGTGGAATTCTGCCCTGAGTCATCCTGTCCTCAGTTTGTATCACATCCTGCACAGCACTGAAAATGTCTCATTTTTCCCTCCCTTGTTCACTATGGCACCAGCTCAGCAGGAAACGATGCTTTCTAATGTAGGTTTCCTGCAAAATCCCCCAGAGCAGGGAAACCATCTTCAGCAGCTCTCATTGTCCGTTAGTATATGAAAAGGCACATAATCTTTGGCATTACATATGTATACATCCTCTCCCTCTCCGGGGCCTCTGAGTACCTTCTTGCATACCCAGCTAGCCCAAACAGGCTTCTAAAAATTAGCGTATTTTCAATTCTTATTTCCATTGAACTTAAGGCAGGCTTTTTGTCACCAGATCCGAATGAACGGTAAGATAGCACTTAAGGGAGCAGGTCTCACAGCTAAGTACTACTCCTTACAGTAGAAATAGAGGTACAGGGCTGAATGCCACTGAAACACTCTGATAACTCCCTGTACCTGTAGAGGAGGAGGAAGAGCAGGAGGAGGAGGCAGGGGCAACCCTAAGGCTTGTTAGCAGGTGGGGCTCTCCACTAAAGGCTACTGCACAGGCAGACCACACTTTCTTTTTGCTGGGCTGTGGCACTGGCATGTACACTGTCTATGCTCAGGGGAGGAGGGAAATAAAATTGGGAAAGACTTTAGTGAGGGCTAAGAGCTCTGGTGGGGATGGACGTTATCGCCAAGGTAAGAATATCCCCAGGAAGAGGCAAGGACATTGGCTTTCTCGCATTGCCCATAGGAGTCTACTCTGTCTGTCGGGGAAATAAAAACAATTATTCTTAGTATTCTTTGTATTCTTACATTATCTTCCTTGTAGTTTTCAGCATACAATACATAATACCCGAAATAATTACAAAACAGGTAGCACTGGGACCAGCAGCAGAAGCAATTCAGCTGTTTTTGCTAAGCATTATAAGCAAATCAATAAAATCTCATATTCTATTTTCTGCGCGTGAGACATACTTTTTACTCTGAAAATGCAGGCATAAAATTAAAAGTTGCATTTTAAACACTAAAGTGAATTTCCACCCCTCCTTTCATTATTAGCTGTGCAATAGCTCTGGAAAAATACAACTGTTTATTACTATAACTTATCTTTGCGGGGAAAACTACTGCAGAAGGAAACATGCATCATGTGTACTTTTGCATCTCTAGACTGGAAAATACAGTAATCACAGCCAAAGGCGCTGACAGATTTGAAGAACTACTGCAGCTGTCCACCGCTAGAAGAAATCAACATTTAACAAAACTGGTGCAATTCCTATCACTAGGCCTTCTCCAACAACAAGAGCCCAATAATCTGAGGGCTGGGGAAATGATCTCTCTCCTCTCCACCTCTCTGCCACCCCTCCAGCCTTTGTGCCAGCAGGATTGACTGCGCGGTGTGCAAGGGGCAAGGATTCAGTGCAACGTGACACTGAAATGCCTCTAGTAAAATACTCTTCGGAATCAGCGCTTTTCATTTTTTACACCTGAAAGCTGCTGCTAGCACAAAAAATATATTCAGTAGTATTTAATCTTACTCATGAGTAAATTTCTGCTTTTTCCTCCCCACTTCATATTTTATAGTGATCTGTGACCTTAACGTATTTTAATCAGATGCTTTTTAAATTGGCTTTACTCCCAGGTCAAGTCATTCAGCAGAAACAATTCCTGTTCTTTGTTTAATAACTGTTACTGGCAGACATATTAATTATATGTACATAAGAGAGAGCTTTATCCTGAGGGAACAACACTGCACCTTTCAACTGCGGTCTGCAATAGCTCCACGTTATGCCTTGCAGGCTTCTGTATCTCTTTTTATGAAGTGCATTACAGCCGTGATTGCTACCAGCAATATTGTTGAAAGTGCAATGTCAAAAATAGTCGGTCTAAAACACAGCATTACAGCAAAGATGTTCTTGCTTGTGGGTACACAAATATCTTGTTTCAAAATGCATAAGGCACTCCAGCTTCTTTGCAGGCAGTTTTGGGGAAAAGAAATCTTTCATTACTAGGAAAACATTGAGAACCACAGCCTTGATTCAGAATTAAAGCAAAATAAACAAAGTTCTACCTTAATTCCACCCATACTTAGCGAATCACTTAAACAAGTATTTAAACAGGGAATTTAATAAACCCATGTTTATAAGCACTGTCTTTCACTTTCCCTAAACAAGATGTTTTCCTGAAGCAAAGCCCGGACACACTGAGGTATATTAAGCTACCATTTTGTCAAATAAAGAAATTCCATGTTCTGTTTTTTTAAAAACTTAATTTAATCCACACAGAGATGAAAAAGAACTTCCTAATTCAAGAAGCATTGTAAAAAAAACTCAATTAAGGAAATACCAGAAAAAAATCCACCAGCATTAACTTCAACAGGAAAAAAAAGGTTGTACAAACACACACACTAGAAATCTGTAAGTTTTAAATGACCATTTGGCAAGGATAAAAAGTAAAGAGATACTTTTTTCTTGAACTAAAATTACATTATGGACTCCTCAAAAGGGAAACTATATGTAGGATCCTGACAGCTTCAAACAATAACATCAGGCTGAGAGTGCCACATAGGGATAACCACGGTCCCGCTCTGATGTAGTCTTTCCTCAACCTCCCCTTCTCTATGTCAGAACTTCTAAGAAACCAAAACCACAAACAAGACCAACCAACCAACCCCCCTGCCCCAAAAGCAAACCAAACTGACCTGGTAGACATGGCAGCCCCTGTCCCACATGACATGAGCTCTTGGGAGGATGTTTCCTTTCCAGCTCAGTGGAAAAATCAAGACAGTGCCGAGTAATCCTCCCGGGCTAGATTTAGCTAATAAGTGAAAAACAGCTTTCATAACTGGGGGACGTTTATATAATTTCTCTGTGCCTGAACCACGCCAGATTAACAGGTTAACAATATGAGAGGTAATATAAATAAAGTAGAACAAATGAATTGTCATACGGATTACATCTAGCCCTAGCACTTACCCTGGTGCCTATCTGGCATCTAATGGTAGCACCATATGAGAGTGCAAGAGAAAGGCCAATAGGGGATGATCATTTGCCATCCCTCATTATTTCACCCTCATCCCTACAACCTAGATATTATTTCAAAGACCCAGAAACCCAAGGTCCGATATATCTGCTAATTTATTTTGTAACAAAAATTACAATAATCCTCCATTGTACTGTCCTTCATGTAGAATATCCAATGTTTTTTTTTTGCTAGTTATTGGTCTCAATTAATTTCTCTGACATTCCTCTCCAGTCTAGGTAGTCAACGTGAAGTGAAAAAATACATCCTTCCTTCAGTTTACCTTCAGATTTGGTAGCCTTTTAGCCAAATAAATGTATCCTTGGTTTTTATTACGAGACAGGGAGAACAGCTGCTCCTGATGTACCTTCTCTAAGCCATTCCTTACCTTACAAAGATCTATCATGAACTTATCTTGTTTGTGATGAACAATCATGAACTTTTCAATCAGCTTTTATAGGAATATCTTCTATGCCTTTCATTACACTCATCTCTAGTTCTGCAGTGTCATTTATCAGGTGGAAAACGCTCTTATTCTTTTCATAATGCTTCTGATGAAACCGATTGATTTATATATTGGACTACATTTTCTCTCTTACCCTCTTTTTCTAACACATTTGGGGCTTTGCTTTGTTTTTTATTTCCAGCAATCCATTGACCAGGCTTACCTCTCCCAGTTGCCTGTGTCAATGCACATATCCCAAGCCAAAACAGTTAATTCAGATGTACAAAAAGTCTACATTTTCTCTCTGGGAGGAAGGGAAGATGATTTTGCATTTACTGAGGCTGAATGTTCTTTTGCAACTTTCCACCCTTGTTAACACATACAGGACAGTGTTGCTGTCCCCATTTTGCAGGTGAAAAAATTAATGCAGAACAGACTCCAAACCCAATATTCTTTCTTCCAGTGACACCTTCTAATCAAAATGCTGCCTGGTGGGTTGTGTGATGTTACGAAGAGCTCAGCCCAGCTCCCCAGTGACATAGGTCCACTACTGCAATTAGCATGAATTAGTACTTTTGTTAGTAGTCTCAGCAGAGCTGTCAAGTTAATTGGAAAAGAAATTTAACAAATGCCTTTCCCCTTAGAGATATTCTTTCAGGTCAGGGTTGAGGCATATTGATTGAGCAGTGTGGGGGAAGCTTATGTTCCTTACGCCCTTGCTGAACCTGTTTTGTTGATAAAAAGAGAGGACTTTGGTTTCTGGAGCTGTTAATTCGGTACCTGTCACAAGCAGCCCACTGACATAAAAAAGACAATCGATTTTATAACTCTGAAATATTCCAGCTGCTGGTAAAAAAAAAAAAAAAAAAAAAAAGGCATAATTAATGTCCAGTGGCTAGAATATCTATACATTCATTTTTCATGAACCCTCACCACGAACTCTCACTTTCTCACACCTCAAAGTTAGTTCTTTCAGTTTATCTCTAATTTGCAGAGGTATCCAAAAGATAGTGCATTGTTTCCCCAATTTTAAGATATTTCTGAATTCAACCACTGGAGGCAAGACATGGCTAGACACGTATAAGCCTTAAGGTTTAGGAAGCAAGCACTGGAGATGCTATACTGTCCTCCCTTACCAAAAAAAAAAAAAAAAAAAAAAAAAAAAAGTCGGCATTTTTAAGCACTCGAATTAACAGGAGACAAAAAGCTAAAATTGTGTGACTATGCCTCATTCCACGGGGGCTACTGAATCCCTTACTGTTAGCTTCACTGCCAACCATTGCCATATCGCTGCTTGAATTCACTGAGAGGTGATGCTGGGAAAGGGAAGCTCTTAAGAGAAATGGTGCTGCAATGGCAGGTGCTTAAACCTGTATGAAAGAATTCCTATTGTTTAAGCTGTTGTCATTACTTGCTGACATAAGTCTGGGATGTAATTTAGTGTATCAGAACACCGTCATAATTTGTAACAGCAAACAAAAAACAGCCACTGCTTTGCTAGTGATGCTGTTAATGCCACTTAATGGGTGCATCTACATAAGTGTTTTAGTTCAGATCTGGAGAGCACTTTCAAAGCAAAGTCCCAGTTCTCGCCTCTTGCCATGATCTGCTTCACAATGTAAAGTGTCTCCAGAGCACACAAATAGGTACACTGGATGATGCACTCCCTACTACAGGAGTCTACAGGACCTGACTAGAGATATTCTAGAGTAAAACATGCTGAAATGGTCATGGTATTGGCACAGGGTCTTTCATACCAACTGCTTAATGCTACAGATCTGCTCCTACTTGGCCACACTACTTGCTAATGTAAACTTAACTTATGATTACCAGCCTTCAAATATCTCAGTGCAGTCAACATTGCTAAAATTGTCAGATATCTCCATAAGAACAGAGATTCAAAAAGCCCCGGTAATGGGAAAAAAAGGGTGATTTTACTATTGGAAAGCCATTAAACATATAACCGCAAATGATCAGATATTATCATTGGTATTTTACCATGCTTAATAGCAAAGGGAATGGGCACAAAGAGAGGTTTCAGTGATTACTAAAGAAAGGCTTTAACCAGAAGACCAAAACATTATGGCTTCATCACCATCATCATAACAGCCTCCCTTCTTCATGTGCCTTTTTCACTGACTGTATTTTCATCCTTCCAGTGGAAAGCCGAAAATTAAACAGTTACGGCCTCTGGGGACATGTGTGTGCTGACAATCTTCTCCTCACAGCTGAAAGGAAAAGCCCAAGGCTTTTGCAAAACTATCTAACCACTCAGGTGCAGTATTTATACATTGTATGCTTTAGCTTTTATCTGGACTTCCTTGGTATTTTGCCTTTTTAAAAGAGAACTCTTAATTACTTAACATGTATTTTCTATGCATGTATTAAAAATGTCTAGCTTTGCAGGGTAAGCAATTATCCGCTGAACAAAAACCCAATTAAGTATAAATTAAAAAAAACCCCACAGTTCAGCATTTTTATTCACTAGCCTGATACCTGTGTGAATTCAAGGGGGGTAGAATCTCAGCTGTTTAGAAAACAAAGAATCTGATGTATTGCATTTTACAGGGTATTTGCTACAGAATTAAATCTCTCTTTGTAGTGGGGAAGCTTTACAAACAGTAACAGCAACAAGAACTCAATGTTCTTCAACATCATTCACTTTGAAATGCAGAAAATTCATCAGAAGGGAGAGGAAACTGTTTCCAGTACTGCATTCTGTATATATTTTCTCTAACAAACGATACTGCATACTAGTATAAAATGCCACATGTCCAATTAACAGTTTTCAATTGCACTGAAGCTCAACACTAGCAGCAAGCTAACACCACTGCATTTTATGGGGAAAAGAACTGAAGAACAGCCTTAAAATGTATTTCATGACTCTGCACTGTTTTATACAAAAGCTTTGGCCGTATAGACATCACACCATTTTTTGACTGAAAGAAGAATATTGTAAACACAAAGGATTTAACTACACCATTGTTTTTTATTTTCATTTTTCCACTTCTTGCTTTAACAATTCAAAAGCAGAAACCAAGGAAGCTGAAAGGACATACAAACCCCTCAAAAGTTGAAAGCATTCAGGCAAATCCACCATGAGACATGATAGTCTTCATCTATCAGTACCAATTGATGGAGAAGAAGGGTTGTGGTGGTTTTTTTTTCCTAGTAGGAAGATTCCTACCTACACCCCTAGAACCCTTTGGAGTTAACTAAGATTTTTGAGCCACACGCTGGAGTTGAGCTGAAATAATTTTTCTGCTTTGTCTTGGAAATAAGGAAGTCAAGTTACGGCTGGTTACTTTGCTTAGCAAAACTCTGATCAGAGTTCTGTTTCCAAAAGACCTATTTTACTTTTTCTGACCAAATAAGGTCATAAAACCTGATGGCACGTTTGATAATGAAGTAAATTATATGGTAGGATATTGAACCAAAATTGAATCTTACTGGGTCAGGGCAGTCCATTGCTGTCTAGATTATAAGTGATATACCATCATGGTGATGTATATAAAACACAGGAAATTGTTGCATATTAATAGAACAGTAGTTTAATCAGCCCTCTGAAGAATATCCAATATATTGAAGCACAGATGTATTTTGATCTGGTTGTAACTGTAGTGAAAGACCTATATTTTATCATTTAATAAAGCCTTTTAAATCTTCTATTATGTGCAAAAATTAAAACAAGTTACGGGAATAGAGAGTAGAGCAAATTTCAAGACAATGAAAAAGGTTTTCTTTCTTGGCTAAGTCACATATTCAGTATTTGTATTTATTTATGTTATTTTAACAAAAAAGCATCTGGAAGGAAGCACTCTACACGCTCTAAACTTACAGCCAAATAGTACAAAACAGCACATAAACCCAAACAATATCGTGTTTGTTGTGTCCAAGAGACTGGACACAAAATATTTATTTTATTGCTAACTGAAAAATCAGGTTAAACAAATCAGATAACTGAAAAATATTCTTCTCAGATTCCTTTTGGCAAAGCTATAAGAAAAACATATCTAAGTGCTCTATTCTTTTTTCTTCCACCACCCTGAATGCTATACAGCAAGAAACTCCCCCCGCGCCCTGATTCTTATAAATTTCCTCGCAAAACCTGGGGTGCCCAGAGTTTCAAGACAAAGCAGGTGGAGGCTGTGAAGGCACAGAGCCTCACTGAGCACAGTATCCTCCACCGCAGAGCACGTTTTTGAACGCACTCTCAGCGGTCCTACCCATAGCAATAGCTAGTAAAAGATGGATGACCCCAACGTTATTTAACATGGGGTATATAACTTTTCTAACACCACCAAGGATTATGCTGTTGAACGTAAACAGAGTAGCTGTTTCATTTCTCCAGTGAAAACAGTCAAGTAAAGAAAGGCTGTTCTTGAAAAATAAAGTTATAACATAAATAATTTTCTGATTATTAATATGACTTCGATTGGGACAACTGGTTTCCAGCACACACAACATTATTAGCTTTTTGTCACTAAATACTGCATTCGAAAAAACTGCCAATTGAACATCCAGCAGCAGACATCACTGGGCGCTGGACAAGAAACTCCCCTTCCAGACCCTGACTCTTAAATCAGAACCACACTGAGATAGATAAAATCAAGGTAATACCATTGCCTTGCTCTGCAGAAAAGATCCTGAGCTACACAACACACTTAATTTTTTATTTTTTTTTCAACATAAAGATATAAAACCCAGAGACAAATGAGATCCTAAGAATCCCTGCTGTCCTCCCAAGCTGACACAAAGAGGAGAATAGGAAAAAGTTCCTTCCTGATTCAGTAAGTGGTTACACATCCCACAGCCATTACTAACCGTGTGCATTTCTGAGAACCCAGCACTGATAGATCGAAATCTACACTTGAGGTAAAGGCTTTGCAAATTGGTTGGATCATATATAAGCTTCTTGGCCACAGCTGGGATGCTGTGTGCACCGTGGGTAGAAGCCAGCTCCCGAGGCAACCTGCTGCTGTGGTGTAGCTCGTCCAGAGCCTGCACAAGGATTCGGCTTGGGACAACACTGGACTACTAGAAGAGGTTACTTAAACTGTGTCTTTCTGCAAAGCCATGTTTCAGCAGATCCTGAACTCTCATTTCACCACCAAAACCACAGAATAAGTGCGTACATCAGTTGTAAGCATCCCATATGCAGTTTTTCTCCTCTATAAGTGGCTCTGTTCTTCAGACGGATGAATCCAGTTAGTTGAAGTGTAACAGAAACCTTGTAACAATAACTGCAAAAACATTCATAAATATGCTCTGTGGCCAGTATAAACCTCAGTGCCCATGTAAGTCAGTAAAGCTTTTGTACATTTTTTTTTCTTGCTCCTCTTCTTGCTGCCTGCACTGTATGTCGGATTAGAAGTATACAAGAAGCGATTACGATAGGCAAGTATAACTGTATTTTAAAAGTACTGTCAAAATGCATTAGTGAAATGCCATATTATAGCATAACTAATCTGAAATGATCTTCCACTAACGTGAATGTCACTAATACTCTGCTGCTGTACTGACATCATGAAGTAAGACTAAGACAGCTATCTACAGTTCTAAACCTGGCACCACAGATCCAACATCGCGCCATAGCAGCCGATGCACTCACATCCCCACCTGGTGCCAAGAAAATGGCACAACCCTTCTTTTTGGCACCTTACAAATTAACTGTGAGTGAACCTCCTTTGAACTGCCTTCGGTACCAACAAAATGCCCTCGTCTGAACAACACATGGCGAGCAATGTAGGGGCAGGAATAAGGGCAGGTAGCTTACTCCAGTACTGTCACAATTTTCTCTGCTGCTCTGTGCCACTTGGGACAGGGATCATAATCTGCTGTGTTCAGGTCCAGCTATGAACAGGGACACTGATTTGCACTGGCCGGGAAGCCAGTTGCTTTCAGATACAACTATAGTTCACTTTCTAACTCTTCCCTAACAAGGAAAACTTTACTTCTACATTAGGACTTACTGTTAAGGAATGTTTTGCTCTTTTCCCACTTCTCTTGGTTACAGTGAACACTGGGTTAAATGTGTGTACAGCAAATACTTGAAACAGGCTAGCAGCAACTAGCCATGTTATTCTTCATGAATAATGTAACTTAAGAGCTGTAATACTTACAACTGATTTAATAGCTGCCAACAGTCCCAGTTTAGAAAAGAGTGATGCAATGCTTGTAAATTTGTCTTGGATTATATTAATCCCCCATGCTACACTGCAAGCAGTTGGAAAAGTTACTGCCCTGCCTGCTCACTGGCACTCTCCTTTTGCTTTGCTTTATCCGTAGCAATGGTTCTGACTCCTATTCTCAACTTTCCAGAAGTTACTCAGAGACTGATACCACCATGATCAATTCAGTATGAGACTCTCACCCAATTTAACAGGTGGCCACTTCTGAAGTTCAGAAGCAAAGATTAAACTCAATGGATCATCGTAGGGAAGAAGGAACAGTGCTTCCCAGAGCTGGCTCTTCTAATGAACAGAGAGACACATGGAGCACTTTCTGCACATACTACAATTCTTTCACTCTGAATCTGCAGGGGGAAAAAATAATTATCCAAAATTCACCAGAAGAAACATCCAGCTGCCTATTGGCCAGAGGCAGAAATTCTAGACTTCTGGCTTGTAGGACGATTTGTACCTGTCAGTCTTTGCATATCCGCACTACTGACAGCTCTGAAATGAAAGCTAGTTTCACAGACATGTGACTTCTTAGAGAACTGAAACTGCTGTTACCAATTCTTTCTACCCTCTTGAAAATATCAGTTGTTAATATCACATTACCAAATCCTAGATTTGCATTTAATACTGAAAATCCCCCCCTGCCCCCCTCTCCATGCACTCTCCAAAGTCTCCAATAAGGTTTGGACTTTATTTTTATGTCATTCTTCTTACGGAGTCTTTTCTCCATCTTTTACAACTGT